>NC_136274.1:18753324-19015824 GCF_964187855.1 Myxine glutinosa
GGCTAACTCGCTCGCGAACCTGACGAAGATCCTGAGCAAGGATCGCTACGTTATGCTAACGCTACGTTATGCTACATTTGCTACATAATATGGCTAAAAATATGGATCTAAAGATGAAAGAAAAAAAACCTATGTGGTGTGAATGGCAATGTTCCTCGCTGAAATGTGAAAAAACTGAATTACGTGCGAACGCATAACTAAGATTATGGCGGCAAAGTTGGAACATCACGTGATCGCTCTGAGCGAATCAGCGCGCTGCTCTGCCATTCCGGTCATAATATTCCTCGCTGAAATGCGCTGAGGTAAAAATATGGTAAAAAAATATTATGAAATAAATTTTTAGGTCGACCATGTTCGTACCAGGCTCAATGGCCATGTTTGTGCCAAATATCAAGTTCGTGAGCCTCTCCGTTTAGGAGTCTATCGGTAACACACACACACACACACACACACACACACACACACACACACACACACACACACACACACACACACACAGCTTTTTATATATACTAGGGCATGCCCGTACTATATCTATATCTAAAATTATATCCCCCCCCTCTATTTACATGAAATGGTTTGGTCCAAAGCGAACGGCTTGCGAGTACGGTGACAATCCCCCCCCCCCCCCCCTCTATTTACATGAAATGGTTTGGTCCAAAGCGAACGGCTTGCGGAGTTTGGTAAAGAAATCGCCATAGCATGCACAAACGCGCAGGAAAGCGAAAGAATCGCAAATTAGTTTTAATTAGTTTTAAAACATCGTTTAACGCCAACATAGCGGCAACATAGTTTGCCAACGTGAAATAAATGAATACGCTCTCAAATGTGCCGTCCGAGGCAGAGTCTGTTCGCCACGTTCGGCACACGTGATAGCTCGCTGCTCTCTGATTGGTTGAATCGTTTTTTGGACATAGCTCGGTAACTACTTCTCCGATTAATATGAAACCTTGAAAAGGCACATCCTCGGGTCCCCAGCAATATACCTGGCAAGTTTAAAGTATATCGGACCCGTGGTTGTCGAGAAACAGCGGTCACAGACAAACATACAAACATACAAACATACACACAGAGATTACTGGAATTATAGATAGATATGTATATATACACAAAGAATTAAGTTAAGCACCCCCCCCCCCCCGTTTTTTTACAACCTCGCACATTACAAGTTTGTTGTCGTCAAAACAGTGTAATATACCCATGATATTGCTATATTTTCTGGAGAAGTGATATTATGGTCACATAAAAACATAACAATCATGCCGTTTTCAATATTTTATTCTGAATAATTTAAGGTGAAATTTTTTGGGAATTTTAGGCATATTTTCACCTCAATTTAAGTATGGAGCTATAGGTCCATCACGGACAGTGTGGATGACGTTTATGTTTTCTAACGTACAGTCATTGTTCTGAGAAGACCTCTAGCGATCTTTGCGTCAATAACGTGTGTAGGACCCACGTGATCGGATCACGGACTCAACCCTACGTCTCATAGACCCTGTAAGCCGTCGTATGCGTTGCTGTGGCAGGTTGTTCCATTCCCGATGTAATGCACGTTCCAATTCATCCAGATTGGCTATTGGAGGGACCATCTTCGCAATTTGTCGTCCCAACATGTCCCAAACGTGCTCGAGGGGGTTCAGGTCAGGACTGTACGCAGGCCAGGGGATGGTTGTCACAGCACCTTGCTCCAGCAAGGCTCGGACGCGTCTCGCACGGTGAGGCCTGGCGTTGTCATCCATGAAGATGGGATTGACGCAAAGATCGCTAGAGGTCTTCTCAGAACAATGACTGTACGTTAGAAAACATAAACGTCATCCACACTGTCCGTGATGGACCTATAGCTCCATACTTAAATTGAGGTGAAAATATGCCTAAAATTCCCAAAAAATTTCACCTTAAATTATTCAGAATAAAATATTGAAAACGGCATGATTGTTATGTTTTTATGTGACCATAATATCACTTCTCCAGAAAATATAGCAATATCATGGGTATATTACACTGTTTTGACGACAACAAACTTGTAATGTGCGAGGTTGTAAAAAAACGGGGGGGGGTGCTTAACTTAATTCTTTGTGTATATGTTGTCGTGTGGCCACCTTTGATGAAAATCAGCGGGTCACGGAAGCCGATCGCGAAGGCCTTAGCTCTCGAGGCGAAAAACTCAATGGCGGACTCGAAGATAGAGAGCTATACAAAATTGCGCGGGGTGGAGGGGCGGCGCAAGACACCTGCAGTCTTACCTGTTCTCTGGGCGTCTCCAATGCTGCTGCAAATTAAATAAATCACAACGGAAAACTGCGTTCAACTATATTCAGAAAATAATACAACGTTTTATTAAAGGTTCCGAGAACAAAGAAATGCCGTGCTATGATGCTCTAAACCCCCTATATGGAGTACTCCCACTCGATAAACTTATTAAACAAACAACAAGGCAGATGACGAAATGAACAAAGCGGTGTGTGTGTGTGTGTGTGTGTGTGTGTGGTGCGGTCTTAGCTTTGCTCGCTCGGGAGTGTGGTGTGGAGATAGTGCAGGCCTCGGACAGCTAGGCCCCAACACGTGGGCGGGAAGGGGGTCTCCCCAACGCGACTTGCTCACCGGCCCCGGTCCTCTCGCACCGCGACTCTCGAACCCTTGCCCCGTCCAAAGGACCACGGTTCCAGCCGCTGTCGTCTCTGCTCTAAGCTTTGGAGATCGTGGGTGGTTGGTGATGGTACACACGAGGCCACGAACGCGGCCACCAACGGGGCGAACCTCGGCACAACAGCCACCCACGCGATCCGATCCGATCGCAGGGAAGATGGGAGGGAAGTAGGGAACAAAGGCAGGAAGGAACGAGAGGGAAATGTCCAGCGCACTCGATCACTTCTGAATTCTCTCGTGTCGTGTCCAACTCCGAACTCCTCTTCTCCTTCGTGTCGTCACTTCCCTCACGCACCGTCCCGCCCTCTTGTGACGTCCATCGGTCCGCCTTCCCCCATGACGTCAAAAGATCCGCACTCTTTTCATCGTGTCTCGGCAGGGCGGGTCTCAGCCTGTCCGTTTTGGTTGGTGTTGTGTTATTGATGTGAAAGGGAAGGGAATGAATTAATGTGGGTGCGCTAGGGGCATGAATTCCTACTGTCTAGGTGCATTGCCAAAAGGGACATTGGATTGACCACATAGGTGGGAAAACACACAAAGTTACCCTTATCGCCCTGACTACTTAGCACTTCCTGTCCTCGTACAGGAAACACATACACAATTATCCCGACATACACCTACACATACTAACTTTTTTTTCTTCTTTTTTTTTGTATACTGAATCGAGGCTCGTGAAAGAGCTATAAAGGTACATAGTGGGTTCTAGCTATCGCGACATCCCGGGGCATTCAACCTACACAGATCTACCTACATCTATGTATTCCTCTACCCCCCTGACATAACACAGCCTCCCCTCCCCCCTGGAACCGTAGCTCCTGCAAGGTCCACCGCAGGCGGGACCTTGTTCATCTCTCACCAGCCATGGCACCTCAGCAAAGGACTTCTGAGACTCATTGGGACTGACACAATCTGTCAATTTCCCGAACCGGATCTCAGTCAATGGAGTATCTTCTCTTCTGGACTTGGTTATGACTAACTTCCCTGCAAATGTCTGCTGCTCTTCTTCTGCTCCAATCGGTTCTTCTGATCATGTGCCTGTTAAAGTGGACATCTCTCTGGCCATTCTCAGAGAGCCTCCTCAGCGCCGACGAGTCTGGCATTTCACTCCGGCCGACTGGCACGGTCTGCAAGCAGCCATCAATCATCTGCATTGGTCTCCCATCTCCACTGCCTCTGACATCAATTCTTCCTGGGAATTCTTCCAAAGCAAACTGATCTCTCTCATGCACAGATTTATCCCATCTCGTCTTCAGTTGTCCTACCCTTCCTCCCGTCCATGGTACACTGAATCTTGTGGTGAGGCAGTTGCCTTGAAACAACTTGCCTTTGCCTCTTGGAAGGCAAATCCAAATGAAGGCAATCTCAGTTCCTTCCACCAAGCTCGAAACAAGTGTGTGCCTACCCTCAGGAGTGCCAGGAAGCACTATCTCTCCACACTCAAGATTGAACTCTCAAACCTGTCTCCTTCCTCCAAATCCTGGTGGCGTCTGGTCAAACCGTTTCTGGTGTTTTTCCCCCTCCATCCCCTCCCTTACCTCAAATGGCTACACAGTTCACACCGCACGTGACAAAGCCGAATGCCTCAACTCTGTGTTTGCCTCAAAATCTTGTGTCCCAAACCCATCTCTCTCGGTTCCCACCTTTCCCAGTCGAACCCAACTGCTCCTGGACTCTGTGTCCTTCTCTCCTGACAAGGTGGAGAAGTTTTTTTAATCAAATCTCGACTCTGATTCTGCAACTGGACCAGACGGCATCAGCCCACAGGCCCTAAAATCCTGCTCTTTCCCGCTCTATCTCACCCTCTCTCTGTTCTTTTCACCCTCTCTTTTGCTCAAGGTCATCTGCCAGCATCTTGGAAATCAGCAAACATGACCACTTTACACAAAAAGGTGCAAAAACAGATCCTTGCAACTACAGACCAATCAGCCTGCTTCCAATTATCAGCAAAGTCATGGAATCCATCATTGCTTCGGATATCAAATCCTTCCTCTTCTCCAATGGCTTGATCTCTGATCATCAATTTGGATTCAGACCAGGTCATCTACTCTGGACATGTTGCTTCTGCTGTCTCAACAATGGATGGAGGTCCTCAATGCCAAACAGGAAATCAGAGCTGTCTCACTTGACATATCATGTGCCTTCGATACGGTCTGGCACCCAGGTCTGCTCACCAAACTCTCCTCCTATGGTATCCATGGAAATCTCCACTCATGGCTTGCGGACTTCCTCTCTTGTCGTAGGCAACGTGTGGCCCTGAATGGATTTCTCTCATCTCCCCTGCCTGTTCTGGCTGGAGTTCCCCAAGGTGGTGTTCTGGGCCCTGTGCTATTTCTAGTCTTCATCAATGATCTCTCCGACTCTCTGGAAAATCCTCTCTATCTCTTTGCTGATGACTCCACTATCTGCCGCTCCATTCCTCATCCCTCAGATCGGCAGCCTGCAGCCTCCTCACTCTCTGCAGACCTGGACAAAATCACAGACTGGTCAAACAAGTGGAACATGTCTTTCAATCCTGACAAATCTCACACTCTTACAATGTCTCTCCGAAAGGACCGACTGGAAAATCCTCCCATCTACTTTCTCAACAATCCTCTCCAAGAAGTTCTGTCGCTCAAGCGTTTGTGTCTCACTATCTGCCATGATCTTTCTTGGGAAAACCACATTTCCAAGCTGGCCTCCAAAGCCAGTCGCCGACTGGGCATCCTCCGTCGTGCGAAGTCCTTCCTTGGCACACCTGAGGCTTTCATCCGCAGCTCAATGGAATACTGTTCCCCCCTCTGGGCTGGTGCTCCTGCCTCACACCTAGCTCGGCTTCACGCTGTTGAGGCCAAAGCTTTCCGAATCATTGGAATCTCTTGCGATGAAGTCAACTCCGAGGGCCTTTCACTCACTCACCGCAGGCAGGTTGGTGGTCTTTCTGTCTTCTACCGACTCCTCTCCGGCCTTGCTCCCCCAGCTCTCTCTGTGCTCTGCCCCCCCAATATTCCTTCATGTCGCACAAGATCTGCCTGCAACCCTCTTATGGTTAAACTGCCAAAATCTAAGCTCTCTGCTCACCTTCACTCTTTCATTTCCCTTTTCTCCCGCCTCTGGAACAAACTCCCCCACTCCCTTCAATCCCACTCCTCCCTCCAGGTCTTTAAAACAGCTGTTCACCACCATCTCTTATCTTCCCCCATCCAAAACCTTGATATTTTCTACCCCCGCTAATTCACCCCAGAGTCCTTGCAGTGTTCATATGTTTTATACCTCTCCCACCTTCCCCCAAGTCCTCCCGATGTCCCTGCTCTCAAATGTTGTGTTTGTGTCCTTCCCCCTCTCTCCCCATCTTGTCTGCCGCTCCCCTTGTTTTTTGTGTTTTGTGTGTCGGTTTGACTTTGTGTGTGATTAATGTTCGCTCTTTCACGAGCCTCGATCTTGTATCCAAAAAAAAAGAAAAAAAAAGGCGCTACCTTTCCAGTCTTAACACATTTACCGTCTCACACTTAATTAACCGATGAAATGAAGCAGGAAGGCTGTGCAAGGTGAGCCGGCGCTACCTACCTATACTCCTTAACATACTACCCCCTTAAGCAACCATGCAAGTATGTACATTTCAAATATTTACAATGATTCTGGTCGTTCCTGTGGTGGAAGGCAACAAACAACACACAAAAATCCTACCTTAACCACAAAATTTAACCAAACCTACAAAAATTCAGAAACTCTACGAACATTTATACAACCCCAGTCTACAGACCCCCGGTGGATGCCACAAGACGCAACCTTACCTGTGGGGCCATCCCAATGCACCCCTAAATTTCCGCGGGCCCTGTCCAGGTGTTACAGGTGAGTGACATGGCTCGGTGGATTTCGCGCACATTCATTCAACACAAACCCTTAACCACTCATACACATTCCATAAGTCATTAAACACGAATCATTACCAGCACGTACTTATTCCACCCCCCTGTAGGACCATGGCATAGATGTCATTTTTATGTATGTGCATCATTTCTCTCAACTAGGCAGCGGGGAGGTACCGCACCAGTAAGATGGTGGGGGCGCTTCAAGCTGTGGTGCCCACAGTCCCAAAAACAAGTCACTTGACTCACAAGTTCGTTGCCCCCCCCCCCCTTTTACCTCTTGGCCACATGACAGCCAAACTGCCCTTTCCGCCGTTACCCCGCTGGTGAGGGTCTCCACACACCAGGCTCCATGGCCTCCTGCTTCAGCGCAGCTACACGGGTCGCCGGGAGTCTCCCTTACCCCAAGGCGCCCAAACAGACCCTCCACCGACGAGCTCCAATTTCCAGACACCACTGGCTGCCAGAGGTCATTGCCGCAGGCATCGCTCCTCAGAGCTTGATCTGTACCTACGGACACACACACCTTCCCCACCCAAAAAATCCCAAAACACATTTCCTTCCCCGCTGCCATTCAATTTTCCAACACATTTCCATAGAAGATGTAACAAAGAGTTGCCATGGCCTGCCTTTGTGAAATCCACAATTCACATTTTGCCAACACGTTTCCATTTCCAACACAATAATCACCACTCATTCTCAGTTTCCATTCTCCACAACCACATAAAAACACATAACCACAACACAAAAACAGACGCCACTCACAAGACTCTGTGGCACACATTCCATCCCCCTCTCACCGGCCATGTCATCACTCTCACCCGCCCCCAACTCCAAATTACATGTCCCCCAATTTCGAGAGCAAGTCCTGAAGCCTGGGACAGTACACATCCAAGCACTTACCTCAACTACAGGTAGTTGCAGGTTGCTCAGACCCAAAGTGCCATCCACCCTACAATCCCAAAATTTATCATTGGGCCAATCAAATTTTTCCAAATTTCACTTTTCTCCCATTATACTGGCAGGTATGTGGATCCGCATCCAACGGTGAATTGTTCTCAACAACTACCTGTGGCTACGACAGCTCCGCACCTCTACCGTGTAAGGGTCATTGGGACAAGATGAGCAGTCAAAACGCCAACATGGCCCATGAGTGTCCATAAGGGTGGGACCCACCATCCATCCTTCGGCCCCCCTGCAAGGAACATGGCTGCACCAGCCCCAGCTGGCCAATGTGGTGAGCACTTGCTGCCAACAAACACTACCGCATGCACAACCTCGGCCCTGGGGGAGACGGTCACAGTATGTGGCATTCCCCTCACGTCACCTACGCCGCCCTCATCCCCCAGTCCACAAAACTGCAGCCCCCAGTGCCCACCCACACTTGACCACACCAAGGTACAGTCAACAGCCATGCTCCACCAGGAGACCCACCCAGAAGACATGGTCCACACACCTCGGACACCCATAGCACCACGTTGAACCTCAACTACACAACTTCATCCCCATAACCCCGCGTCCCAAATATTGGCACAGTCGCCCCCGCAACCAGTTGAAGGCTGTGTCTTACTAACCTGTCAATTTTATCCCAGCCTCCAACACTTTGGTCGAACACACCTGTATCAATAATGGTGCCACAGCTGTCAGTGACCACCATAGCATTTCAAAATTCACCCTTAAATTTGCATCGAACCCTCAGATTACCCACGCCAAACATTTTTCACAATTCACCTAATCTCACCAAAGAAGGATGCTTTGCCATACACATGCCAGCCGAGCATGGCCCACACAGTCACGTGAAAAATTAAGTACACCCCATGTAAAATTTTGCCTTTTTCAACATATTTCAACATACAGCTATTTGATCTTCATTCAACAATATTGATAGATAAAGGTGATACAATACAACAAATATCATGAAACATTTACATTTTGTAGTCCATTGTATAATTTAAATAAACATAAATGCAAATTTCGCATGTGGAAAAAGTAAGTACACCCTTGGCTCTAATAGGTGGTATTGCCCCCTTTGGCAGAAACAACCTCAAGTAGGCGTTTCTTATAACTGTCTACCAGTCTCTGACATCCACCGGGAGAAATTTTTGCCCAGTCCTCCATGCAGAATTATTGCTGCTGTGCGATGTTTGAGGGGTTTCTTGCATGCACAGCTCGTTTCAAATCCCCCCACAACATCTCGATGGGATTTAGATCCGGGCTTTGACTTGGCCATTCCAGAACCCTCCATTTGTTTCTTTTCAGCCATTCCTTGGTGGATTTACTGGTATGTTTAGGGTCATTGTCATGTTGCAAGGTCCACCTTCGGTTGAGCTTCAACTTTCTGACAGATGGCCTCACATTATCCTCAAGCACCCTCTGGTACAATGAAGAATTCATAGTGGATTCTATGATGGTGAGCTGCCCAGGCACTGATGCAGCAAAGATGCCCCAAACCATAATATTTCCACCACCATGCTTTACAGTTGGTATCAGGTTCTTGTGGTCAAATGCTGTCTTTGGTTTTCGCCAAACATTTCTTCTGGTACTGTGGCCAAATAGCTCTACCTTTGACTCATCTGTCCAGAGCACATTGTTCCAGAAGTGCTGGTCTTTGCCGAGGTGTTCATTGGCAAACTTTAGTCTTGCCCTAATGTTCTTTCTGAACAGCAAAGGTTTCCTCCTGGCACATCTCCCATGTAGATCAAATTTGTGCAGCCTCTTTCTCATGGTAGACTCGTGCACATTGACATCAACAGTGGCAAGAGCTATCTGTCGGTCCCGTGATGACATTCTGGGGTTCTTAGAGACTTCTTTCAGCATCTTGCGGTCTGCTCTCGGGCTGAACTTGCTGGGGAGGCCTGGCCTGATCAAGTTGGCAGTTGTTTGGAGTCTTCTCCACTTGTACATGATCTTCCGGACAGTTGAATGATTGATTTCAAATTGTTTGACAATCTTTTTAAATCCCTTCCCAGACTCGTAGGCATCTCTAACCTTCTTTCTGAAGGCCTCAGAGAGCTCGTTTGATCTAGGCATGGTGACGCCGCACACTTCAACAACAAAGGGCAAACCAAACTAAATGTCTGAGGTTTAAATAAGACAGGTTCCTCCAAGGTCCTCTCTAACGATGTTCTAATCATTTGCACCTGAGCTGGTGCACCTGATTCTAATTTTAGGTATTTGAAGTAGTGATAAATGTCGGGGTGTACTTACTTTCTCCACATGTGAAATTTACATTTATGTTTATTTAAATTATACAATGGACTACAAAATGTGAATGTTTCATGATATTTGTTGTATTATATCACCTTTTTCTATCAATATTGTTGAAATGAAGATCAAATAGCTGTATGTTGAAATATGTTGAACAAGTCAAAACTTTACGTGGGGTGTACTTACTTTTTCACATGACTGTATATATATATATATATATATATATATATATATATATATATATATATATATATATATATATATATATATACATATACGAATATATATATATATACATGTTCTACTACTGATTCACAAATGTTTTGTCCAAACTTTGTAGATATTCTCACATTGTAAGGGCACTGCACATACTTTATAGATGAGCTGACATTTTAAGTAGCAGGTACTTGTAGAAATATGTGTGGGTCGTTCCTGTCACCGACTTCCTGATAATGTTCCACCGTTAACCACATCCATTTAGGTGTGATTGTCCCTCGCACAAATGTCTACCCACCATTCCCCCATCAGGCTGATTGACACTCATAGTCCCAGCCATCCCTCTGTTCCCTTCATATTTCTTTACAATGAAATGCAGTTTTGCATAATTTTTGTGTAATTCCTTCTAGCTATTTAAATTATGATAGGAAAGGATGCTGCACTCAGTAAAACTCTGTGGGATGCTGCCAGAGTCATTGCCATTGAGAGAGGCAGCTTTGAGAGATTGAGAGAGGCCATTGCCATTGAGAGAGTTGGTGGAGTCAACAGACTTCACCCACAACAACCGTAAGGCATGGGCATTGCTAAGGAAACTGGGTGTCAAAAAAACACTACTACTGCCATCCCAAGAGTCTCCCCTTATTCCATCACGTCTCACCTTTTCCACACCTCAAAGGCACCGACCTCCAAGCCACTAAGATAGGAGGTAAAAAGGGACTATCTCTGAAACCTCCACAAAAGCCCATTGAGCAGCCACATGTCAGTCCCATATACAAGGAAAGACATTGACACTGCGCTGTCAGCAACCAAAAATGGCAAAGCCACAGGGACCGATGGAACTTTCTCCGAATTCCTTTAAAACCCCTTTAAACTCCCTCTTGTCCTCATATACTCGACGGCAGAGTATTGTGCGCCAGTCTGTTCGGCGAGTGCCCACGCGAAGGCCATTGACGTTCAGTTAAATGCCGCAATGAGAACAGTGTCTGGAACCCTTAAGTCAACAAAGACTGAGTGGCTTCCTATTTTCTGCAACCTTGCTCCCCCAGCCATCTGAAGGGACGTGCGTCATCTCACCACATCAGCCACATTTTGGCTACGGTACCAAAATTCCAGGCCAGGGTCTTGTCATTGAACATCCACTTTGTTGCCTCAAGTCCCGAAAACTACCATGAAACAACGCCAACCTCTTTACCGGTGCCAATCAAAGCGAAGCTCACTTGTGGAGGGCCAGCCAGAAGACTGCCACAGCTACTAATGAACATAATGTACATGATCCAACCACTGCTCCACTTGGTTTCACACTCCCATGTAGGCAATGGACAACCCTCAACAGGCTCTGCACTGGATACGGTCGTTGCTGTAGCATCCTCCATCGATAGAGGATGAGGTGGGATGCATTCCGTGATTGTGGAGGAGTCCAGACGATGGGACACATCACGTCGCGTTGTCCCATGCGGCAGCTATCGCGAGGACTTTTGTCCCTCCACCAACTCACCCCTGAGGCAGCCACATGATTGTAGAACCTGAACATAAAACTTTAGCGCACCCCATATTGGCCACAGAATAAGAAGAGCGGCAGGTCGGAAATGCAATGTCTGAAGGTGATTATTACAATGATGATGATTATGATGAACAAGAAGAAGATTTGCCGGTTTTGAGTGATCTCGGTTTTTTGCTTTTGCCATGGACTGGAGTATTGAAAAGTAATCCCTGCCAGGTGAACAGGCCAGGTAGACTCTCAGGTAGGCTACCACGTAGGTAGGTAGACTAGAAAGCCTAAGTGACTTTTTAGAGAAGATTCTCCATCTTTAGCTTTGTATGTAGCGGTGGGACCCACATTGGTTTCCGCGCCTTCCCTACATGGAGTGCAAGCTCTCGGATAGAGATGTCAACCCCACCCCATATGCTCCATGCACATCCCTTCCCTAAACTCATTCCAAATCGCTGTTGCTTTTCTCCCCAATCCTCTCACAATCCTTTGTCCTGAATTATCTTTCCAAGCGTTCTCCCTTCTCTTACCTTTCTCCATTTAACACCCACACCTCTACCACCCCAGTAAATGGGCAAGCAATATAAGGCCCCTCACTGGGTGTGTCCTGACCCTCTTGACACTTAGTCATATAACAACACCTTTTCACATTCTGGCAGTCCTACCTGCAATCATGTTGACTTTAAAGATCCTCTGGTCTTTGACTTTAGCTTTAAATAGTCACAATAGTCAAAAGAAACAATTTGCCACATTGGCAAAATAGACACGTTTTTCGTTCCTCTTCACACCATCCATGAGGCCTCGTTTTTTTTTTGTTTTGTTTTAATGACGTGAGACTATCGTACAAATGAAGGAAATAATAATTACATGAGAAAATAAAATGGCTGTTTACTTGTTTAACTATTTTTTCGAATGTTTCTGAACTTATCCAAAAGGTGCATTCCTCATTCCCTACATGCTGATGCTCCTGCTGTGCGGCATTGCCTCCCTTTACATGGAAATGGCTGTGGGGCAGTATTCACGCCGGGGACCATACCACATGCTGTGTCAATTTTGCCCCTTGTTTAAAGGTATGCACTGCATGTCTGCATATTATATATTCATATTGCTCAAAAACATCCCCATTCAACCTTCATTCCCAATTTGTCAACTGGAATGTTGTCACAGTTATTAGTGGGGTTCCCACCATGAACAAATTTTCATTTTCACTTCAAGTTTTTGAAAAAGTTTAGTTTTTGGTACCAGGTCGAAGCTTAGGGTCTAAGTAACAATTTTGGTCCGAGTGGACAAAGATCACATGGAGTCTTCATACATTCCCGCCATTTTCCAAGATGGCCGCCATCAAAATCTAATACTGACAATATCTCGGAAACTAATCAACCTAGAAACATGAATTTGGTGTCTATACCTAGGTTTTCATGGTCAAGGAATCAAATAAAACCATTTCTGACTACATCAGAGTATTTATTTGTCCCGAAATGGTAAAATTCAAGATGGCCGCCACCAAAATCCTATATCGGCTATACTTCCAAAACCACTAAACCTTCAGTCATGCTGTTGGTGTCCATGCCTAGAATTTTATGGCCAGGGAAGCAAACAGTTATGTCTCTAAATCAGTAGGTGTATCTCTGTTCCCCAAAAGTAGAAAAATAACCATGGCAATTAGGATCTCACATTTATCCTTTGTGATCATGGAATCAGCTTAGGTTGTTTGCTGGAATATCTGTGCAGTACACGAACTCATTAGCACATTTTCTAGTCGCATTATATATCTGTTGATATATCAGTATGTATCCAAATATCTAAATACAATAGCCATTGTGTTATATAAGTCAGCACACATGAATACATTTTGTATATTTGGAAATCGGTTTGGATAATTAATATGTATGTGCAACTGCTTCTGCTGAATCCCTACTTGTCAGATTTTTGTGTTATGTTATGTCCATGTATACTTGATTATGCTTGGTTATTATATACTTACATGTATTTTCTTTTCGTTCCAGGCTAGTGTGATGGCTGAGACAACGAACTGTGAGTTGTGTGTCCTCTGCCAAGAAAAAACAAACGAAGAACTTGTCTGTCCTCTTGACAACCCAGTTGGTGTACGTAGGGCGGAGGCATACAAAGATATTATCAGCCTTGCAAATCAATTCCGAGATGTTGATGCTGCACCTCACCCAAACTTGGAACTTCCAGATGAAGGATCTATGCAAGCAAATCGAGCATCCTGGCACAAAACATGTCGTCAGTTGTACAAGGCATCAGCACTTGACCGGGCAAAAACACGTTCTTCCAAAGGCTTGCCACCTCTACGAAAACGACCAAGAAGATCTAGCACAGAAACTAATCGAAATTTATGTCTCTTCTGTGGTGACCGAGTAAAGAGTAAAGAAACGAGTAAAGATGACCATTCATTCCAAAAAGTTTCCCTCACCGAGAACATCCATGACAAAGCAGTTTCATTGGGAGAGGATCGCATTGTAGCACGGCTTGCAGAAGGAGATCTGGTAGCTATTGAAGCTAACTATCATCGATATTGCTACACTAAATTCAACCGTCGGCATTATGAAATGCTAATCAGTACAAAACAAGGTCAAGTCACCCAAGACACTGAAATCACAGTAGAAAATGAGCTACTACAATTCGTCAGTGAAGAAATTGCTGGAGGACGTAGAATCTTTGCTCTCCAAGATTTGACAGATATGATGACGGAAAGGTTGGGACAGCATGAGATTCGTAAGACAGTGAACTGCACACGCCTGAAAGAGAGAGTACTTGAACACTTCCCACATCTGACAGAAGAAAAAGGGATCCGAAATCGAGTATTCCTTGTTTGCTCAGAGACAGCTCGAAAAATCATCTCCAGCACGAGCCAGACACCAGAGGAAGAATCACGTACCTTACTGTTGGCAGCATCAATTCTACGTAAAGCAGTTTTGGATCATGATACTGCTTTCAATTTCAAGGGGTCATTTCCTGAAGGTTGTGAGGAATCTGCTGTTCCAACAAAGCTGAAATATTTCTTTCGTCAACTGCTTACTGGTCCTAAATCATCTCCTATGCAAGACAATTCCAGGACAGTTCTCTCCATGAGTCAACTAACCATGTTGAACATCACTTCTCTTCCTGCAAACTGGAGATGTGAGCCTCCTCTTGCAGTGTTTTTGGCCTTAAAACTGCATTCCCAAACAAGGAGCAAGAAACTGGTACAACTGCTACATCAGTATTGCCTTAGCGTGTCATATAAGAGAGTGCTTACCATTGAAGTTGGATATGCACAAGCTACTGCTGAAAGAGCACATGCCAACGCTGATATAGTCTGTCCTAGCAACCTTCATCAGCAGATTTTTACGGTTGCAGCCCTTGACAATCTAGATCACAATCCTACGTCCAGAACAGCCACATCCTCATTTCATGGAACAGGTATCTCCATGTTTCAGTTTCCTTCAGTAGAAAACCCAGGGCTGGACCAAGAACCTATAGAAATCGACTTCCATCGACGAGCATCAAGCACCAAGGGACCAATGCTGCCTCCTCTGTACACGTTTGTTCCACCTATGAGCCGGAATCTTGTCACCCAACCTCCTGTGAAAGACGTGCAGCCACAGTCCATGGCGTCATTTGACAAGGAGGAACACCATGAAAAGGCCTGGATGAAAATGGTGCAGGAAAATATGCAAATGGAATTTGAAAGTGAAACTGTTCCTCCAATTATGTGGTCGGCATATCATGCTTCTCGATCGGATGCTGTGGGATCAACAGAGAAATGTATTGAAGCCATGCTACCACTATTCCGTGACAAAGCAGCTACACCAAAAATGATTCGACATGGAATGGACCTGGTCAAGAAAACAACCGAGTTCCTCAACCCACAGCAAATCCCAGTGGACCAGCCACTCTTTGATATTGCCAAGAAAATGCAATGGACCTTTCCTGAACTCTTTGGAGAAGATACGTTTCTGGTGATGTTGGGAGGGCTCCACATCGAAATGGCTTTGTGGGCGACTATGGGAGATTTCCTACGAGGGTCTGGATGGCCTGAAGCCTTTGCAGAGGCTGGCATTGCCTTGACAGTAGCTGCAGCGACATCTTACTTGAGAGCAAATGATCCAATGAGAACACGGTATGCTCACCAGATTACTGTTGTGGTGCTCGATAGTCTACTGAAACGAGCCTATGAGGACGGCGGAAGTGAAATGACCTTCGACGACTGGGTCTCTGTAGCTTGCAAAGAGAAACCAACAGTGCAGTTCTGGTTACTCATTCACAAGTACGAACAGCTCATCTTCATGTTTATTAGATCACACAGAGAGCGAAAGTTCAAACTTATGGTGGCTACTCTGCAAAACCTTGTGCTTCTGTTCTTTGCACTTGATCACCAGAATTATGCAAGGTGGGTTCCCGTATTCATCAGAGACCTTGAAAGTCTTCCATCTAGCATCCAAGAGGAGTTTGAAGCAGGTCACTGGGCAATAAGTCGAAGCAATCATCGTTACTCTTCCATTCCGATTGATCAAGCACACGAGCAGGCCAACAAACGGGTGAAAGGGGTTGGGGGAGTGATCGGGATCACAGAGAACCCTGAGATGCTAGAACGCTGGATTGCAACTGGTCCAGAAATTAGCCGTGTTCTAGAGCAATTCACTGATGTAGATGACGACGAAGATCAAGAGCTCCCTCATCACGAGGAAGGAAGTACATCCCAGCACCGATTTAGGCGTCATGTCACAAATCTCATGGATGTGCTGCAAAGCAGAGGGAATCCCTTTGAAGAGAGTAGTGCAGAACTAGTTACATTAGACAATAAAGTGTGTGTTGACAAGTCTGCCGCCACATCGGTCCGTGTCTTAGAATCTAGAGGACAAGAGCAGTATGACCACTTTCGGAAGAATGTGCTGGACTCAAATGATGTACCTCTGGCAGCTCCGATCAAGAAAAACAACTTGCTGCTGTTCCATGAGGAGAAAACTCGAAAAAAGACAGCACTTCAGAAGAAGGTGCAGCACTTCAAACAACATACAGAGCTGTATGGACAAGCATTCATTATGGTTGATAGCCGGGGTGGAAATTTGGAGGAATTTTTCCATCACGAATCCTCCTCATCACCAGATGCACTGGCTTCAGATGGGTCCATCAACTCTTGCACCAAGTCAGATTTATTGGCGTGCATTATGGAAGCAAGTGCAAGTACCGGACTATCCGCGGATGAGGAGCTCGTCGCACCAGATGATTATGGGGTCATCGTTATTGATGGTGGTGCACTGATCCACTCTCTTCCTGGCACAACTGTCCAAGGCAAAACATTTGATGAATATTTCACCAAAGTATTCTGCCCAAGAATCCAGCATGAGTTGAAAAGAGCAGCGAGAGTGGATATTGTATGGGATCAGTATCGCACAATGTCAATCAAAGCGACCACAAGAGAAAAGCGAGGAACAGGCACACGACAGCGAGTATCTGGTTCTGCCAAAGTGCCTGGAAACTGGCAAAACTTTTTGGCTAATGCCGAAAATAAAAAAGAGCTCTTCTCATTCCTGTCAACAAGCATTGTGCAAACACCATTCCAAGATGGCAAACAGGTTTATATCACTTCTGGTGACCAAGTCCTCAATGCAGGGAATGGACCGCCCATGGGACGATGTAATCATGAGGAGGCAGACACTCGTGTCCTGGTACATCTTCTTCATGCCCTCCAATATTCATCACTGGGAATGGTCTATACTGGCGACACAGACGTTGTCGTAATACTTCTGTGTAACTTCCACCACATCAAGGCGGTGAATCCGGAGTCAGATATCTGGATTTCTTTCAAAGCAGGAAAGACAGTCAAAATGATCTCCCTCAACAACATTGCCTCAAGTTTGGGTGTGACAACGTGCAAAGCCTTGGCTCTCTTTCATGCATTCACTGGATCAGACAGCACGTCAGCTTTCAAATTCAAGGGCAAGCGATACTGCTTCAAGCGGAAAGATGAGGTTCCACCCCTCTTGAGTGAGTTTGTGACAATTGCTAGCACCCCGTTTCTTACATCGCCAGAGTTGAGGGAAGTGGTGAGTCACTTTGTTTGCAAAATGTACTCCAACGAACCTATCACTGATGACACCAACGTTGACCTTGTTCGAATGAGGGTTTTCTGTCACAGGACTAGGGATGTGGAAAGAATACCCCCTACAAGTGATGCGCTGGACCAACATCTCAAAAGGAGTGTCTTCCAGGCGAGCATCTGGACTACAGCGCACGAGCCACTGGCACTAGTCCCAAGCCCAAGCAATCATGGATGGATGGAAAAAGATGGCCAACTGGTTCCCATCTGGATCACGTTGCCCCTTGCCAGGGATGTGTTTGATCTAGACGTAAAATGCGCGTGCACAAAACCTTGCTCGTCATGCAAGTGCAAAAAAGCTGACTTGAAGTGCTCACGTTTATGCAAGTGCACATGTCCCAACTAAATGACCATGATGGTTGTGAGAATGAGTAATGATTTTTTAGTTGCACTTACCTAATCAATCAAATATCACTAAGAACAATGAAAATAGAATGTTCGGTTTATATTCATGGTATTTTATAGAATTTACGTTCGTATGTGCTTAATTGTTAACATGCATAATTCTGCTAAATTCTGCTATAACGTTTGTTGTGTAATTTACCATTTCGGGACAAATAAATACTCTGATGTAGTCAGAAATGGTTTTATTGGATTCCTTGACCATGAAAACCTAGGTATAGACACCAAATTCATGTTTCTAGGTTGATTAGTTTCCGAGATATTGTCAGTATTAGATTTTGATGGCGGCCATCTTGGAAAATGGCGGGAATGTATGAAGACTCCATGTGATCTTTGTCCACTCGGACCAAAATTCTTACTTAGACCCTAAGCTTCAAAATGGTACCAAAAATCAAACTTTTTCAAAAACTTGAAGTGACTGATGCCCCAGGCCCCCCCCCCCCCCCTATATAGGTCGAGACCCCGGGCTTCGAAGAAGGTTTCAATTCCACACGTGACTACCTGAAATCGAAACGATCAGGAGCTGCTCTGATACCTGAATGATGACGTTCATTCCCAAAGTATCGAAAATTTATCATGTCACTTTAAATTACTCCTTTTGTGTTTGTTCCTATCTTGGTTTTTTAACCAAATTCTGGAGGAAATAGTCTCCAGCTCCTCCACCTTACCATCAGATGTGATCTATTCTGCGCAGACCACATTTCAAACTTGTTCTCCAAGTCCAGACATGGACTAATCACGCACCACCTTGTAAGTTATTATTAGCACAGTTCAACTTCTCACAGAGTACAATAGGTTGATAGAAAATGCAGTGGAGATTGTTCTCTTTGTAGGCCAGAGTTGCCACTTCCTACCTTTCTACTTATGGATGTTGGAAAATCTTAAAATCTGAGAACGAGCAGTGCCCATCAGGTTGTTGATGCAAATGGTTGACTTGTTTTCAACAAACTGTCAGACCCTTGGTTTTTCAACGAGCTTGATAATGTTGAATGACAAGGCAGACAAATCCTTGGATATTGTGCAGCTCCTGATGTCTTGCATATGAAGAGGATTTATATTTGCTTGTGGTCAAATCCAGTGGTGAGGGCATCACCTATGGCCATTTTGGCGTGAATATGACCAAATTCCCGAGAGGGTGGTGTTAGACAAACAGACAGACACCAAATTGCGTATTTTAGTATGATATATGAGATTGCAAATACTTTTTTGCACAATTCCAGGTTTTTGTTTGGACGTTTTCGACATCGTGAAATCTATAATGGAACGACATTTGAGACTTCCTTTGGCAGGTTTGGGCTTGGTGATGACAGTGACGTGTTGCATTGGAAATGCTCACTACATCATCATCGTGGTGTGGTCGATGTTCTACCTCTTCAAGTCCTTTCAGAGTCCATTTCCATGGCAAGACCGGGCCCTTTTGGGCTACAATGCGAGCTTTCATGCAAACGCAAGCATATCTGCAGGTCAAGTGTATTTCAAGTACGTGTTCAATGACTCATACATATTGGTTTAAACTTCTTTTGTCTGGATTCTGCTAATTTGGTTTTGTCGTTCAACATATGTGACATATGGGATGTTGCCCTGAATTTTTACTTTCACCCTATCCAGCCAGGAGGTGCTACGCATATCCCAGGGAATATCACATCCTGGGGGAATCTGCTGGGATCTGCTTGGGCTGCTGCTGCTTGCTTGGATTGCTGTTTATTTCTGCATTTTCCGCGGAATCAAACTTGCTGGCAAGGTGACGTGTCTTTAAATATTTGGATCTTCGGAAATAATTGTTGACATCACAGAGGTATATTAACATCATTTGAGAGAAAATAAAAACTGCTTAAGGTGACACAAGTACGATCAAATTCTCCCCTATGACTGTTCTCCCCTATGGGCCGGTGCTCCTGCCTCACACCTAGCTCGGCTTCACGCTGTTGAATCCAAAGCTTTTAGAATTATTGGAATCTCCCGCGATGAAGCTATCTCTGAGGGCCTTTCACTCACTCACCGCAGGCAGGTAGATGGTCTTTCTGTCTTCTACCGACTCCTCTCCAGCCTTGCACCCCCAGCTCTCTCTGTGATCTGTCCCCCAAATATTCCTACAGGTCGCACAAGATCTGCCAGCAACCCTCTGATGATTAAACTGCCGAAATCTCGGCTCTCTGCTCACCTTCACTCTTTCATTCCTCTTTTCTCCCGCCTCTGGAACAAACTCCCTCACTCCCTTCAATCCCACTCCTCCCTCCAGGTCTTTAAAACAGCTGTTCACCACCATCTCTTATCTTCCCCCATCCAAAACCTTGATCTTTTCTACCCCCGCTAATTCACCCCAGATCCACCTTGTTTGAAATTCCAACTTCTTTCCTGGAAGTCCTGGCAGTGTCCATATGTTTTATACCTCTCCCACCGCCCCCTTCCCATGCCCCCCCCCCCAAAGCCCTCGCCCTCTCTCAGATCTCTCGATGTCTCCATGTCTCTCGGTCCCTGCTCTCAAATGTTGTGTTTGTGTCCTTCCCCCTCTCTCCCCATCTTGTCTACCGCTCCCGACGTTATATGTTTTATGTGTCGGTTTGTCTTTCTGTGTGATTAATGTTCGCTCTTTCACGAGCTTCGATCTTGTATACAACAAAAAAAAAACAAACAAAAAAAAAAACATTCATCTCAAATACATTTGGTATTAATAAGCTGTCTTTGAAACTCTCTAAAAGCAAAGTTCTACCACGCATTTTCAAAAAATATTCCACCCAGGTTATTGCAGAGTCAACTGAAAGCAAAAGGATACAAATGAGAATTTGTTTCTTGGTTTTCTCAGAAGAATAGAAAAGGGAATATAATTTATAATTTGAGTGATCGATGTGAAGCTATGTTTGGATGAATGGTACATTGCTTCCATGAAATACATTACCATGAAATGTACATTTGTGAAATGAAATGTACATTGTACATTTCCATGAAATGTTGCTTCTACATATTGTTATGAATTTTGGGTCGGGGCATATATAGTTCCAGGTAGATCTGCATAGTTAGGTGCTCCGATGTCGTGAAGAAGAAGAACCATTTCGATGTACAGTAAGTCAGGGACCTGCCTAGCCCGGTTTGTCGGATTAAGGTGTATCTTCGTCCCCATTAGGAGGAATGGGGCATGTGAAGTAGTTCTAGGGTTTATGCTAATTCCCTGGTGTGTCGTCCCCTCTGTGATCATTCCGGTGTCCCGTATGGCAACACACCCAAATACATTAGTTAGCCCCATTAGTGCACACATTAATAAATACTCCCCTCTCACAATGACTGACTGGAAGAACAAACAGGAAGCAGCCGCACACAACGCCGGCATGAAAACACACATCGACCAGGCAGGCAATAGCCACGCCCAGAAGGACTCATGTATGACAGGGGGGAGGGGTGAATAAAGAGCAGGTCACCGATTGGCAGAGTAGGGAAGGACGTGTGATTGGTCAGGGGAGGGGCAGAAAGCTTCCCTGTGATTGGTGGAAGGAGCGAAACACTGATTGGCCACCGACCGATGGCTTGACACGAAGGGCAAAAAGCGCTCGGCCAATGAGAGGGGACGGACGCGATCGGAACATTCGAGAGGCCAAGGGGCGATGCGCTGGTTGGAGGGGAAGAGAGCTGACGTCACGAGACGGCCAGTAAAACCTCTCGCTCACCGGCATTTTGTCTCTTCCCTTTGCCCTCTTGCTTTGGACTGTCCCTTTGCACTGGACCTTTTCTTGCCTTCGGACTTTGGTGGAGGAACGAGGAGTTCAAAAGACGGTGGAAAGACGGAGCGCTGACGATTCTCTTTCCCTGCGTTCGCGTGCGAACGATGAGTGTACGGGCGAGGCTCGCCGCTGAAGCGTGACGAGCCAAGCGCGAATGAGGCGCTCAGTGAGGCCTGACGGAGCACGAACAAGGACGGAGCCTGACGGAGCCTGAACGGCCGAACGATTCCTGACTGCCAGACAAGCACAAACATGCACACAATGGTTTCTTTAATTATCCTTCCCTTTGTCCTGTTGTTGAAGTCTGTGAGTGGGATCGCAACCAAGGTTTAGTTTTTATCGTTGCATTTCCTTGTCCCGATATTTATTAAATGAATCCTTTTATTATTTTCCCTTTGATTCTAAACCTGTTCCTGTGAGTTAATTTCCACAGGGTGAAGACGCTGGCGCACGCGGACTGTGAGGTAAATCTCGCCGCTTCTTCTTCTTTCCTTCTTCCTCCCATGCATAGAGTGAAATCCGCCATTGACCCGAATGCCTCAAGTAAGCTCGATTGCTATCCATGATTTCCCCGGTCTTAACCGAGGGGGAGTCACGCGACAATATTTATACAATTTACATTATTTTATATCATTATAGATAATACAATACATTATTTAATTGTTTCAAATCTATCTATAATTCCAGTAATCTCTGTGTGTGTGTCTGTGTGTGTGTGTGTGTGTTTGTCTGTTACCGCTGTTTCTCGACAACCACGGGTCCGATCTAATTGAAACTTGCCAGATATATTGCTGGGGACCTGAGGATGTGCCTTTTCAAGGTTTCATATTAATCGGAGAAGTAGTTACCGAGCTATGGCGATTTATTTACCAAACTAATCACAGAACAGGTTGCGGGGTAGGCCAGCCAATCACAGAACACGTTGTTGCGTAGGCGTGGCCGATGTGAGAGCGCGTGCGCCATGTACATTACGGATAGTAATTTGAGGCGTAGCGGGCGCCATTTGGAGGAGCTGGGAGGACTCAGTGGTGATAGAGTGAGACTGAGTGAGTATATCAAGACAAGAACAAGATCTAGAAGGAGGTATGTACGGTGCGATTCATATAATATATTGTTTAGTTATCGTCGATGAGGAATTTGGGGTCGGAATGGGTGATCGGCCTGGGTGACTGGGTCTCGACTAGATGCTGGGCCGCACCAAGGAACGGGCACCCACGTACGGGCACGTCCTAGTATGTTAAATTCCATGAGAATAAGAGACGTTTGGTTGGAATACCAATGATGGAATTTAAATAAAGCGATTTGCTTTTATCATTGATGTATTGAATATGTGCATCACTAAATACTGGCATCTTTAAACAAGAAGAAAAGGACATAAAATGTCATGGCCCCTCTGGTTTTAGTAATTTTGCTGTACGGAGTTAAAGGCCGTCAGTCGGCCATCTTTAGTCGGATGACAAAACAAATTCTTCTGCATATGTATACTCTCATGTATTGTCTTTCTGCCAAGTTAGAACAAAATTGGGCCATGCATGTCGACAAATGGTTAGGGACATGTTTAAGTAACACAATGGCCACCAGTTGTCCATCTTGAATCTGATCTCGAAAAACAAATGACGTGCTTATGTAACCCATCATTCATTATCTGTGTGCCAAGTTTGAATAAGATCGGTAAACGCATGTCTGAGAAATGGTTGAGCACGTGCTCAATAATATCGGGTTTTTTCAACTAAAATGGCCACCTGTCTACCATCGTTGATCAGATCGCAAAATAAAGTAAGGTGCACGTGTATGCCGTCATTTGCTGTGCTTGTGCCAAGTTTGAACAAAATCAGAGAATGCATGTCGGATAAATCGTTGGACGCAACGATAATTAACTAAAACCTAGGTTGGGATCCGATTCACAGACTTCAAATACAAGACAAGACAATGAATATGGCAAATAAATCGTTGTGGGCTGTGGGTACGTCTTATCTGTCGGGATGTGGTCGTCAGGAATTGTGCGGGATGGTCAGCTCCAAGCGGTCGTCCGACCGCGCTCCGGTTGGCGCGAACCGCTCAGGCGCTGGCGCGAACACCCCTCGCTGCACGGTCCATCACACGCCACACAGCACAGCACGCAGGCACCGGGAGCACGAACAACAGGGGAGGATGATCGTCGGTGCTCAATAACCAAGGTCCAAACGGGAACGAGAAGCAATGGCAGAAGGGAGGTCCATGCAGGAAGGAAGCCAAAACGAGAAGGGGAAAATGTCGGCCGGTGAGTTGTTTTATCGCTCGGTGTCTGACATCAGCTCCCTCCCTCTGCCAACCAGTGCGTCGTTTCCTTGTGACCTTTTGCGCCTTCACATGTCCTTCATCTTCCCTACCCTCCAATCAGCCACCTGCCTCCAACTCGCCCCTCCCCCCTGTCAATCAGGAGTTCTCCTGGGCGTGGCTCTCGGCCTGCCTGTGCGATGTTTGCCTTCATGCTGGCGTTGTACGCGGCCGCTTCTGGTCTGTTCTTCCGTAAGTCATTGTAAGGGGGGATTTAATTAATGTGGTGTGCTATTGGGCCTAACTAATGTATGTGATGTGTTGCCATAAGGGAAAATGGATAAATCACAGAGGGGATGACACACCGGGGAATTAGCATAAACCCTAGAACTACTTAACAGGCCCCACCCCCTCGTGGCAGGGACACATACCCAACTTATCCGACATCCGGGCTAACAGAACTCATAACATCAAGATTCTCTAGCACGACAATCGAAGCACCTACCTATGCAGATCTACCTAAATATATATATGCCCCTACCCAACTGACATAACAATATGACTACCCCACCCTGGTGATGTCACTGTGCCTTTGCCACCTTCATCTTACCACTCTCATGAAATTCGGAAAATCAGAGGTGTAGTGCAGGCATTATGGGCCAAATGGCCTCCTCCTGCATCAAAGTTCCTTGTTTATGCTTGTATAAAGTGTTTTCCTGCAGTTTTACATATTTACAGATCTACTGTATACATCGTAGGTGGTGTATTTCACTGCACTCTTCCCCTACTGCCTTCTACTTGGCCTGCTCATCAACAACTGCCTCCTGCCAGGAGCCTGGGAAGGAATCTCTTACTTTATTGTACCACGATGGTCCAAACTCATGAATGTGGAGGTGATTTTTACATTTTTTACATGAATTAAAGAATGATGTTTTTTGTAAAACAAGAATTTTTTTAGCTATTATGGGGAAGTCATTGGATAATTGTTTTTCATAAAAGGTGTGTGCATACACAGGATGCAATTCTGTTTTTGGTCCTGCTTCACAGAGAGCAGGAGGTGAATGTGGGAATGCAAGGAGCTCAAGGCTAGACACAGCCATAAAAAAAACTTTGAATGACTGGTGAATGTTTGACTTTTGAAAATATAGAAATTGTTTTTGCAATCAAGGTACGAGGTAGTTATTTACTTTTTTTTTTTTTTTTTTTTTTTTTTTTGTATACAAGATCGAGGCTCGTGAAAGAGCGAAACCGTCACATATTTCGGGTGACACCGTCACAATTTCGGTCTTCGAGGCCGGCCGATAGGCACAGTGTGACCGGAAGGGACGAGGTTCTCCTGACCACGTGGCCCTTGACTTGGTTTGTCCGCACAATGTGGGCGCTTTCAGGATGAACTTTAGCCGGGGAGCGTTTGGGTGCGTGGCGCCTTTGGGCGCCCCGGTCTGATACTGCCGCCCACGCGCAGAACACCTTGTGAGTGCACGTGGGTCCCGGCGGTCCCACTGGCCTAGCGCTACCATGTTTAGACAGCGAAATCCGTCCCCGGGCACCGGCAAGCCAGGCACAGTAGGACACCCGCGGAGCCCCGGCGGACCAGGGGCGCGCGAGCCTACGCGTTAGCGTGCTACGGCGGAATCAACGGCTTCGGCCACGGCCGAGCCGATACTCGGCCCGGTCGCCCGGAAATGAACTGGTTCGACGCCCGCGCTAGAGAGGTAGCGGGCGACTGAGATGTATTTACAAATTAGTTAATTAATTTGAGACGTCCGATTTCTAGTGTTTGGAAATTTGGAAGAGCTTGACCCTAGCCTTTCCCTTGCGAGGGCAAGAGGAACTTAACACTTGACACTTAAGCTTAGTTTGAAGTACACCCTGCCAGTGCCCACGGCGGGACGGCAGGGCAACCAGAAGGGACGAGGTTCTCCTGACCACGTGGCCCTCGATCTGGGAAGCGAGAGGCGTTCCATTAGTGGACGCGCCCCTCACGCCCGACTTTTGGGCGGCCCCGGCAGGCCGTTTGTTTTGACGTTCCGTGACAGGCCCCGCACCCCCACCTCCGGGCCTACCGGGCGACCGGAATGAATCCCGGTGTCCCGATCCGAACCTTCAGAGCGGGCCGGCTGGGGAGTGCCAAGCACCCCGTACCTGCACTTTCCGTCCCTGCGGTCCCAAATACCGGGACCACCCGAATACCACTTTATTTGACAAAATGAGGTGCGGCCTACAGCCTTAGAAAACCAACCCTAAATAAGTCAATACCTCCAACGACACAGGTGCGCATTCGTGCCGCGTGACGTGGTGACGTCATCGCGCTTTCACCTTAAAAGATTTATTTGATATTTTGATATAAACCTTAGAAAACCAACCCTACAGAAGTCAGATGGTCCAATAAAGGGTGATGGGAGGGTGATGGCAGGGTGATGGGAGGGTGGTGGGAGGGTGATGGCAGGGTGGTGGGAGGGTGATGGCAGGGTGGTGGGAGGGTGATGGCAGGGTGATGGGAGGGTGATGGCAGGGTGATGGGAAGGTGATGGCAGGGTGATGGCAGGGTGATGGGAGGGTGATGGCAGAGGGTGATGGGGGAGGGTGATGGCAGGGTGATGGGAGGGTGATGGCAGGGTGATGGGGGAGGGTGATGGGGCCTCCCTATAGAAGTCAGTATCTCCAACGACACAGGCGCGCATTCGTGCCGCGTGACGTGGTGACGTCATCACACTTTCCCCTCAAAAGACCCATTTGATATAAGTTAATATTCTGATATAAGCTTTAGAAAACCAACCCTATATAAGTCAATACCTCCAACGATACAGGTGCGCAAAATACAAAATCACAAAAGATTTATTTGATATAAGTTAATATTTTGAATAACTCGGTCAATATCAGTCCGAATTTCGCCAAATAAAGGTTCCCGTTATCCACAGATACCCCTGTATCCTCCTAGAGGCGAAGTCAGGATGAATTTCGCAAAAAATAAAGTCCTTCGGCAACGAAGATTTAACATGGGGCTTTCCTATGTAAATTTACCCTGAAGTAATTTTACCGAAAATCCTGGAAATTTCGCAGGGCCAGTTTCTGTCAAGTGTTAAGACGTACTAGCGACTGCAAAATCCGGAATCAGAATTAAAATCCGAGCCTCCGTTAGCTCTAAGGGCCTTCAAGAGCAAATCGCCTATATTCCTAATGAAAAAAAACCAAAAAAAAACCCGGAGTTCCTAAATCCCGAATCCCATGCCATCCGATGTCAATCCATATATCTATACCTCCCTACGAACGTTATGCATCTAATGATAAGCATAAGAACCATCAAAAAATATTTTAAAACCACTTTATTGGACAAAATGAGGTGCGGCCTAGCATCTAGTCGAGACCAAGTCCCCCAGGCCGATCACCCATTCCGACCCCAAATTCCTCATCGACGATAACTAAACAATATATTATATGAATCGCACCGTACATACCTCCTTCTAGATCTTGTTCTTGTCTTGATATACTCACTCAGCCACACTCTATCACGCTGAGTCCGGTCCAAATATACAGACTTGGCATTTAAAATGGAATATTTTTTTGTGGGGGCGAACTTACTTTTCAAGATGTCTTAGAACCAAAAGTTCATGGAATTATGTTGAAATTATTCTAGATTTTGTTAATGTGACCTTTAAAAGAAACAAAAACCACATTTGACATTTCGAAGCAAATAAATTGATCCTTGAAAGTGATATAAACTGAATTCGAACTCAATTCATGGACAGTACTGTGTTAAACTTCTGTACGTTTTCCAGAAGTATCTCTTTATTTTGCACAACAGCCAAAATTTTTTTTAACAAAAACAAAAGTTAAATTATGACTGGGATTACGGACAGTAAAATTACAGTTCAGTACTTCGTGTAACCCCCACGAGCATTCAGGAGAGCACGTACACATTGAGGCATGCTATGCTGTTCACGAGATTTGCCAAGGTTTGGACAGGAATCGCTTGCCATGCAGTGACAATAGCCTGCTGCAATTCATGCACAGAGGTGGGCTGCTGGTCCAAGTGGTCGATTTGACGCGTTAATTCTGCCCACAAGTTCTCTATCGGATTCATATCCGGGGACATGGCAGGCCACTCCATATGCTTTACACCACGGTCAGCAAGAAAGTGTTGGATCATGCAAGCACGATGAGGCCATGCATTGTCATCTTGGAAGACAAAGTTTCCTCGAAAAACTGCACGAGCAAATGGAAGCAATGTTTCTTCCAGAATGGCCCTGTACTTGAACTGGTTCAGGTTTCCATTCAGAACAACCAGGTCAGTTTTGCCCCTTGCATGAAAAGCAGCTCAAACGGTCACCCCATCACCTCCAGCTTGGACTCTTGGCACTATACAATCTTTGTTGTAGGCTTCATGCACTTGTCTGCGCACTCGGACGCGGCCATATTGACGATAGACCAGAAATCTAGACTCGTCACTGAAGATCACGTGATTCCAGTGTCCTGGCTGCCATTGACGGTGCTCTCTGGCCCACTGCAATCGGCGCTGGCGGTGTTGTCTGGTCATCAAGATTGTCGTGGCTTTCTCAGAGGACGCCTGGCACGATAGCCTGCTTGAACCAGTCGTTGGTTGACTAGCCTTCTGGAGACAGGCACATTTGTCAGTTGCTGCCACTCAGCCCTAAGCCGATTAGCTGACTTGGTACGGCCATTGCAGACTAACCGGTGCAGCCGGCGATCATCCCTCCTTGTGGTTCTGCGGGTACGTCCTGGCCTCGGTATTGGAGTAGGGACACCCCTCTGAGCATTTCGTTTCAGGATCCTTGACACCTGACCTTGAGTGATGCCATACTGCCAAGCAATAGCACGCTGTTTCATGCCGTAATTTCGTAAAGCCACCACTCCATGACAAACAGCATTGTCGAGTTGACGGACCATCTCCAGAGGAAGCGGCAATAACTTTTTGAGACGTGCAGCAGTTGTTTTCCACTAATACAGAATGCAACAACCCTTGTATACCCGACTGTGAAGCCAATCATCAAATGCACCTGTCCATACATTCTGCCACGCCACCTGTGATATAATCCTGTTGTTGACTTCTTGCTGCGACAGACAATCAGTGACATGGTTCTTTGAACATATAAATCACCAAAGTGTAAAAGAAACTCACCAGATTGATATACTGAGTTAAGAAAGTAAACCCAAGTCAAGAAAAAAAAATATTCCATATTAAATGCCAAGTCTGTATATCTATCTATAATTCCAGTAATCTCTGTGTGTGTGTGTGTGTCTGTGTGTGTGTGTGTGTGTGTGTGTCTGTGTGTGTGTGTGTGTGTTTGTCTGTGACCGCTGTTTCTCTACAACTACCGGTCCGATATACTTGAAACTTGCCAGGTATATTGCTGGGGACCCGAGAATGTGCCTTTTCAAGGTTTGAAATTAATCGGAGAAGTATTTACCGAGCTATGGCGATTTAGCCGTTCGCCGTTCGCTTTGGCTTTGCGAATGGACCAAACCATTTCATGTAAATAGAGGGGGGGGGGGGGGTTCTGTGGTCGTTGCGAATGGACCAAACCATTTCATGTAAATAGAAGGGGGGGTTCTGTGGTCGTTACTGCCACGTGGTTTCAAAGTTTTTTTTTGTTGTTGTTGTTTGCACGCATGCTTTTTTGCACGCACGTACGGGCACCCACGTACGGGCACGTCCTAGTCTATCTATAATTCCAGTAATCTCTGTGTGTCTGTGTGTGTGTGTGTGTGTGTGTGTGTGTTTGTCTGTGACCGCTGTTTCTCGACAACCACGGGTCCGATCGAATTGAAACTTGCCAGATATATTGCTGGGGACCTGAGGATGTGCCTTTTCAAGGTTTCATATTAATCGGAGAAGTAGTTACCGAGCTATGTCCAAAAAACGATTCAACCAATCAGAGAGCAGCGAGCTATCACGTGTGCCGAACGTGGCGAACAGACTCTGCCTCGGACGGCACATTTGAGAGCGTATTCATTTATTTCACGTTGGCAAACTATGTTGGCGCTATGTTGGCGTTAAACTATGTTTTAAAACTAATTAAAACTAATTTGCGATTCATCGTAACTGCGATATGCGACCTTCCGGACAGTCAAATGAGGACGTCACTTCCGGACTTACGGATAGTCATAGTGACGACGTACTGATGCTGAACGTGGCGAGCAGACGCTGTAAGGTACGATCGATTGTAGTACACGTTTATAATAACTCTGCCGATACAGGCCCGATTAACTGCAGCGCCATCCGAGCTGTGGCGTCGGGACGATACATTCATTGTACGGTCACATCACGCACTTACGGGCACGCCCATGGGCCCATGGGCACGCCCATGCATGCATGGGCGAAGACATTTTTTTTTATTTTTTTTGGCAAGGAACGGGTACCCACGTACGGGCACGTCCTAGTATATATAATGTGTGTATAATATATATTGTTGCGAATATGGAATTTGGCCTCCATATCCGCTTGTAAATATTCCCCTATTTTCTCCAATACTCCCCAACTTTCCCCAATCCCCCATTCCCTAGTCCCATTGCATGTAAATAACAATCAGTAGAGCCGACCTTCCCCTTATTCCCCCATTAAATGTCGTGCCCAGGTCCACCGCACCACACGTAGACAACTTTCGGACATCTTCCTAGTTATTCTTAGTCTATGTCAGTTAAGGCCTCGTCTCCATTAATTATGACTCTTCGTTGTACCAGAATGTGATTATATGGCATCAGTAGTGAGTTTAGGACCTTTCCCATACCTCCTTCCATCTTCTTCCCCAACAATTACAACAACAACAGAGGAGATGGCGGCGGAGCGGGGGAGGATGCGTCCTCACACCGGCTCGATTAGCGCCATTGACCACGCGCTCCACGGGGTTACCACGAAGGGGCTCCTTGTCAGCTCCTCGTCAAGGGCGGAGCCTGGTAAACCCCCCCGCACGCACCCAATGAGAAGCAACGTGCCGATTCCATCTGGGGCGGCGCTAACGAGCCGAGGGCGTGTCACTCCCCGCCGGATATACGCGGCCCCGCGCCGGATGTGAGGAAGATGCGCCCCGAGCTGGAGAAAGAAGGACCTGCGAGCGCTGAGAGAGAAAGGCCCGCCTGTGAAAGAACGTCCCCTCCGAGCGCTGTGAAACCTCCCCGCATCTCTGGACCGAACCGTGTTGATCCTGCCCCGAGCCCAGGAGGACCTGGAGCCAGCGATACCCGCTTTCCTGCCATCAACCCCCGTGTGAGTCAGCCGTTGTCCCGTTTGTCTGTCGTCTGTCCGGGGTTAATATAAGAGTGTGTCTAAGTGCCTGTCTTTCTGTGATATACCTCTCGTCCCTGTAATCTGACCTTCCGCACGAATATAATCTCCTCCGGAGGTCTTGAGAACCGTATCCCTGGTGTCGTCATTTTATAACCCAGCCGGGTGTCTTCTTTTTCTTATTGAGCCAGCGTGGCGCGGCTTCGTCAACGTCGAGTATAATCGGTAACTTGTGCAGACGTGGTCATACCAAAACCGCTCGGTAAACTAACATCTAAGCCACGTCTGTAACAATTGGTTGTCAGGAGTTGGATTCGAACCTGGGACTAAATTTATTTAGCCCAAATTTTGGACACCAATTGTGTTAGTACGGTAACAATTGGTGTCGAGGAGTGAGATTCGGACCCGGGACTAAATTAGTTAGGCCCAAATTTTGGGAGGGAAAATCGAGCCGGAGCGCGTACGGCGCTCGACCAAATCGATCCGGAGCGCGGTCCCGCGGTTACTGCGCTCGACGAAATTATAACGGCGAAATTTCGAATTTGTGTTACGAAACTCGAATTTTGAAAGTCGCGCCATGGCGGATCAAGACGGCTGGGGTCCGGTAGGGGAGAGTGAAGCAGGGTCGGTCCAGGACCAAATTGAGGGACATGAGGAGAGCGAAACAGCGAGGGTAGCAGGCACGCAAAATGGCGCCTCGCAAGAGCGCGCGGTAGCCGAGCCCGCTGTATCAACGGGCTTTAACATGCAGCCGATTGACATACAGGCCCTCATTGCGCAGCTACAGGCAGCTGTACAGATGAGTATGGGGAGCCAAATTGAGCGATTGGGTGAGCGGTTGGGGAACCGGATGGATGCTCAGGGTGAGCGATTGGAGGGCCAAATGGGGGTAATAAGGGACGAAGCGAGGGGTACCAGTGAGGGGTTAGACAATAATTTTGAGGAGTTAGACAAGAAATTTGGGAAGTTAGACAATAATTTTGAGGGGTTAGACAACGGGATAAAAGAAGTGAAAAATGGGTTAGAGGGGTTAGAAAACAGTATGGAAGGCAAATTGAGGGACATGAGGGACCAAGCGGAAAGGGAAGTTAAACAAATGGAGCAGCAGATAGAGGGGGTCAGAATGGGGGTAGAAACCAAACTGGATGCTCACAGGGAGGAAATGGAGCAGATGAGGGTGGCATCTGGGCAGGAGATGCAAGTGATGGGAGAGGAGATCAGAAGAGGAGTGAGTGAGGAGGTCGGAGGAGTGCGCGAGGAGGTGAGGCACTGTAAGGAGCGCATGGAGAAAGAGGTGAGAAAGGGGACTGTAAAATTGCAAGGGGGCATAGAGGACCTGACGCAGGAGGTGGAGCAGCTGACGGAGGGACAAAAAGGATTAGTGGAGCAGGTTCAAAGGAACACTGCGGTATTAGGAGGGTTGAAAGCGACACAAAACGACATAAAAAACGACTTGATAGCGACAAAGAGGGAATGTCAGATGGTACGTGAGGGACTGACAACGAGGTTGGACGAGGTGATAGAGGTAATGGAGACGAAGGACCGGCAGGTGAGGACGCACCTGGAAACGGTCAAGGTAGCCTTAGAGGATGAGCTTGAGGAGACGTACCGGGGAATAAAAGAGGTGAAGCAGAAACTAGAAGAAGTGGAAGAAGGGATGAGCGAAATTAAGAAGCGACGGAGAGGGGATAAGAAAGAGATAAAGGAGGAAGTAAAAGAATTGGTCCAAAGTCTGTGTTTGGATCGTGATGATGTGCTCATTAACCGGATGAGGGATTCGCAGGTGATGGAGGAGAAGCGAAGAGGAAGAGGACCCGGTGTAAGTGGTGACCAATATGGTCGTGCGTATGATGCGCCAGGGGATTTAAGAAGCAAGGGGGTCGAGATGGACCCGGGTGTTCGTGAGAGGCCGTTGGTGAAGTGTGCGACAGGTCTGGTGTGCGAAAAAGGAGGTGTGCGAGAAAATCCGACTCTGGGGTGTGTGAGGAAAAAGTGCGTGCCAAGGAGTGAGGGTGCTGGCGAGAGTGAGTCGGTCGTAGCGTGTGTGCGAGGGAGCACATGGAAGCGCGGGGTGGTGAGTGTTACAGAGGGTGTGACGGGAGTGTGCGCAAGAGTGTGCGCGAGAAAGGTGTGTGACGGACAGGTGCATGAGGAAAGAGTGCGCTGTCAGAAGTAAGGAAGAGTGTCCACCTGTGGTGAGTGTTACAGAGGGTGTGACGGGAGAGTGTGCGCAAGAGTGTGCGCGAGAAAGGTGTGTGACGGACAGGTGCATGAGGAAAGAGTGCGCTGTCAGAAGTAAGGAAGAGTGTCCACCTGTGGTGAGTGTTACAGAGGGTGTAACGGGAGAGTGTGCGCGAGAAAGGTGTGTGACGGACAGGTGCATGAGGAAAGAGTGCGCTGTCAGAAGTAAGGAAGAGTGTCCACCTGTGGTGAGTGTTACAGAGGGTGTAACGGGAGAGTGTGCGCGAGAAAGGTGTGTGACGGACAGGTGCATGAGGAAAGAGTGCGCTGTCAAGAGTAAGGGTGAGTGCGCTGTCAGGAATGGAGGTGAAAGTAGTGAGAGTGACATGGAGCGTGAGTTAGTTGTGACAGGTGAGCGAGGATGTACACCTGGGATGGAAGGATGCACACCTGGAATGGTGGAGCGTGAGTGGGAATGCACGCTGGAGTTGGTGGTGAGGCACGTGGTTGGGTGTGCGAATGAGGGCACACCTGTGATTGTCACAGAGGAGGTGACCGAGGAGGGGGTGCGAAGCGGTGTGTTGGTGAGGTGTGCGAGCAACGAATGTGTGCCAAAGTGTTCGGTGGTCAGGTGTGTGACCAAGGCTGTGAGGGGAATGGGTGTACCTGGGTGTGTAAGGAAAGGTAGCATGGGAACGGCTGGATGTGTGAGCAAGGAACGGGCTTCGGGGTGTAAGCGTGCAGGTGAAGCATCGACATTAAACGGGTTAGAGTTTAGAACGACTTATAGCCGAGTCGGGCCCTCGGTGCGTGCTGGGCCTCGCTTTGAACGGCCGCGTCCGTGCTCCAATAAGCGGAGCAGGCAGCCCGATAGAAAGAGTCGTCATGGCGACCACTTTCTATTGAGACGTGCCGGCAGGTCGAGATCGGGACATTGGATGGCTCCACGCCGAGGTGGTGCGTGGGATCTCGGCCCGGGTAAGCCCCCATCCCTGCCACGAATGCGGGACGTATCCAGCCGCTGGCACAAAAGAACCCGCGTTCATGGCTCGGCTGTACGAAGCCGAGCTTTCGAAGGAAATTGGCGCACCGAGAGGATGTAATAAGTAGACGGGTGATGGTGATAGTGATAGTGATTTAAAACGAAATTTAGAAAAGTGAATAGAATTGGCAGTAAATGGAAAATTTTTGAATTGTTGGATTTGGACGAGCGAAATTGGTAGTGAGAGACCCCCGATGTGGTGGGATGGCAAATCCACCATCCCTCACAGGTGGGGCAAATGCGCAATAGTTTATGGGGTGTATGGCAGTGAAAACTAGCCCGGGTGGGTTAGGTTATATCAATAGGGCCCTAGAAGATGACAGTAGGTAACGTTAAGTTTAGTTAGTGACTGATACCTGTAGTGGGGACGCAGGTAGATTAGTGTGGATTATAATGACGAGGGAGCGCAATAGTTAAAGGGACGACTGGGAAGCGCAAGTTTCAGAAGGGAGTAGTTAGCTGAGATGATGCCGTGTGTGTGAGAATTGAACAGGTGTGATTGCACAGGTGTGCAACTGGACAGGTGTGTGGAGCAGTGTATGAGTAGTGAGTGTGTGGATCAGCGCGAATGCGCTTGGGGAGAGAAGGGTGCAGTTGGCACCAGGTGTGAGAGCACAGGTGTGCAAGTACAGGTGTGTGGAGAGAGTTGGAGTAAGTGGTACGGAGTGGTGTGCATGGTGCGAAGGTGTGGATGGGGAAGAGTGGACCCCCATCACGGATACCCGGGGCGGGTAGTGTAAGTGTTAGGTAGAGGGTGCAGGTAAATTGTGGTTGGATATTGGCATCTGTGGTGCGGTTGCAGAATGGTGTTGTGAATGGGTGCATTAGTGTTGTGGAAATGGCTGGGCGTGTAGCCTGTTAGTGTGTGTAGTTGGTTGAGCACTCCACCACTGTGAGGATGTCGGCCAGGTGAGGCCGCAGGTGGGCTCTGGGAGCCGGTAGAGTTGTGGATGGGGCCCGAGGATCCGGAGGACGGACCCGGGTAGCCCAGTGCCAGAGAGGGCACCGAGTGGGGAGAGTGCCAGAGGGCCTTCCCCAGGTAGTTAGGTTAGGGCAAGGAGCAGGTAAGCTCGGAGGAAACTGCAGTGGTGGAGGTGTGCAGGTGGGTAGACCCACTGGGAGAGGTACACGCCACAGCCCAGAAATTGTGCGAGGGCACCGGGAGATGAATCGGGGGAGTGAGACCCCAAATTGAAAAGCACCACAGTTTGGCCAATGGGAATTGGTTTTTAGAACCCATAGTGTAAGAGGGCCAATGGTTTGGCCGGAGAAAGACCCCGGGTAGTGTAAAGTTGTTAAAGTCATTTAGGAAATAGTTAGGATTGAAGAACCTGTCGCACCATACGCAGCCACTTACCTGAGGTGATGATGATGACTCCACACCTGTGTTTCCTTTGTTTTGTGCAGAAGTAAGGATTGCTGTGAGGATTTGTGAGACGCATCACGACGTGGATGAGACATTGGGGTGATTCCATCTCTCCCTCCCTAGGAGGGACTGATGATGAATTGGTAATGGCAAATTTTGATGTGCAGTTGGAGATGGCAAATTTTGATGAGAGTTGAAAATGGCAAATTTGATTGGTTAGGAGGGAGAGAAGACGAATTTGGTTTATGGGAGGAACGGGGAAGACAGTAGGGATGTTTGTTGATTTGTAAAGTAGATGTTTATGGGTAGTGTTGTGTTTTGTGGATACAGTAAGGGGTAAGGGAGGGGCCATGTAGGTTACCTGGTGGGGGGGGGGGCGTACGATAGGAACGTACCTGTCTCACCTGGTTCCCATGTGCCCCCAGTGTGCATCACCTTACATTGCGTGCACTTTTGCGCCCTTACCACCTTACTCACTTGTCTGCTTCTTTTGTCTCCCACCTCCGAGGATCTGGCTTTGGGGTAGAGAGAGAGGAGAGAGAGGTGCTGGCTGCGCAGTTGTGGGCCTGCACTTTCGCTGTTCGCTGCCTGGATCGGTACACCATATGGACCGCAATGTTTGTGGCCACCCACAATGGACCGCAGTTCGTTTGCGGCCAAGCACCACCCGGGGATGGACCTATGGGTCAACGTGGCACCTATGCCATAAAGGTGAACCACTGTTAATTAACACCACTGAAGGCCACACGAAGAGCAAGAGACACCTGCAGGGTTAGGGGTTGTCGAATTTATTTTTATTCCAATGAACAATGGTGACTGCACCGATTGGTGGTGGGGTGGTGCTTTTGATGCTGGGAAAGGGTGCTCTGCACGTTATTAAAGGCCGTCGGCCACAGAGCACTCGTGGGTTGGTGTATCGATGTTGGCAAGCGCGCTCTCTCTATGCATAACATCTGCATGTGTTCCTCCAAAAACAGGTCCTGGATCGTAGTGTAGATATCAGCGTAATCTTGTAAATAATGCTCCCTACCGGCTGTATGTTTAGTTTGAGAATTCTTTCCGGATTCGGTTATCCTGTGGGTGTGTTTCTGAGAGGAGAAGGGTGCAACGTCGCAGGGGGACATATTTACTCATTTGTGAATATCTGTAAAACTGTCGCACTCAGGGTAGAGTTAATAGTAGAGGGAACTACATTGCGTGCCACACTAAAGTAGGTAAAAATTTATCGGGTCGGGACGCCCCGAGGGTAGAGAAGGGTGCAATGTTGCGAATATGGAATTTGGCCTCCATATCCGCTTGTAAATATTCCCCTATTTTCTCCAATACTCCCCAACTTTCCCCAATCCCCCATTCCCTAGTCCCATTGCATGTAAATAACAATCAGTAGAGCCGACCTTCCCCTTATTCCCCCATTAAATGTCGTGCCCAGGTCCACCGCACCACACGTAGACAACTTTCGGACATCTTCCTAGTTATTCTTAGTCTATGTCAGTTAAGGCCTCGTCTCCATTAATTATGACTCTTCGTTGCACCAGAATGTGATTATATGGCATCAGTAGTGAGTTTAGGACCTTTCCCATACCTCCTTCCATCTTCTTCCCCAACAATTACAACAACAACAGAGGAGATGGCGGCGGAGCGGGGGAGGATGCGTCCTCACACCGGCTCGATTAGCGCCATTGACCACGCGCTCCACGGGGTTACCACGAAGAGGCTCCTTGTCAGCTCCTCGTCAAGGGCGGAGCCTGGTAAACCCCCCCGCACGCACCCAATGAGAAGCAACGTGCCGATTCCATCTGGGGCGGCGCTAACGAGCCGAGGGCGTGTCACTCCCCGCCGGATATACGCGGCCCCGCGCCGGATGTGAGGAAGATGCGCCCCGAGCTGGAGAAAGAAGGACCTGCGAGCGCTGAGAGAGAAAGGCCCGCCTGTGAAAGAACGTCCCCTCCGAGCGCTGTGAAACCTCCCCGCATCTCTGGACCGAACCGTGTTGATCCTGCCCCGAGCCCAGGAGGACCTGGAGCCAGCGATACCCGCTTTCCTGCCATCAACCCCCGTGTGAGTCAGCCGTTGTCCCGTTTGTCTGTCGTCTGTCCGGGGTTAATATAAGAGTGTGTCTAAGTGCCTGTCTTTCTGTGATATACCTCTCGTCCCTGTAATCTGACCTTCCGCACGAATATAATCTCCTCCGGAGGTCTTGAGAACCGTATCCCTGGTGTCGTCATTTTATAACCCAGCCGGGTGTCTTCTTTTTCTTATTGAGCCAGCGTGGCGCGGCTTCGTCAACGTCGAGTATAATCGGTAACTTGTGCAGACGTGGTCATACCAAAACCGCTCGGTAAACTAACATCTAAGCCACGTCTGTAACAATATATTGTAACGGATTTGGGAAACCGTGCACTGTGTGTAATTTATTGTAAATATACCCCCTTTGTGTAATGTAATGATTCATGTAAATACCTCCATTTGTTGTTGTAAAGGTCAAAGGTCGTCCTCTAGTTAGTCCATCGCACACACGTAGAAAACCATAGGACCTTCTCAATAGTTATTTCATTATTATGTGTTTCAGTTTAAGGCTGTGTCTCCACTAGTTGATCTTGCGTTGCATCAAAACAAATAAGACAGGCCCCCTTCAACCCCTTCATTTTTGCAACAGCGGTCGCCATGCAAATGGGAGCGGATGCTCTTCTTTTCCGCATGGGGGCCGCCATTGAACACGAGGTTGGCTAAAGATCGAGAACCAAGGTACGTCTCTGTCAGCCCTCGTCATTGAAGGTGGAGCCAGAGAGCCCTCGTCATCAGCGGTGGAGCCAAAGGGCCCTTGCCAACCAACCAGCGCCGAGGTGAGCAAAACCAGTAGGCGTGGCATCGGAGTTGGCGGCTTCATCGCACTATAAGCACGCACGCAAGCCTTTTCGCGGAGATGCGTCATCCAGCTGAACCGGAGAGAGTCCTGTGGAGAGGTGAGCTGGAGTTTTGAGGGAGGTGCTTGCGCAAGTGGCGGTTCTGCTGAGAGAGCTTCGGAGACGCATGAGAAAGAGAGCGCAGGAGGCGGAGGACGCCTGAGAAAGCTGCCGGTGTGAAGCCGAATACGTCGAGCTGCCGCCCTGCTCACTTCCAGCCTGGAGCGGACCTGTTTGCTGTGCTCTGCCAAACCTTCCTGCCCTGTGGTCCCACCTTCTCTCCCTCCAGCCAATCCTACCTGCAATTCCCTATTCGTGTGAGTCTGTTTGTTCTGTCCTGTGGGTATAAGTTAAGCTTGTTTTTAAGAATTGCACTGTGTCTTCTTTCCCTGTAAATTACATTTCTTTTCTTCTCTTCTTTGGTTTGTGTAAATAGTAGTTAATAAATATCCCTGTTATTTCTTACCCTTGGCTTCTTCTTTCTCATCTGATCGCTTTAGAGATTTCCCCATTGAGTTCCTGTGGCGCGATTTCGGCCAAACGCTTCGCAATCAGGTTTAGTCATTGTTAAACGGCTCGCGCCGCAGTTTGCTTCGCTCGGCGCAATCCATCAATTACACTGCGGCACGAGCGGGAGTATTTCCTTGCGTACCGGGAGGCGCTGGTACTTAGGTCATAGGACGGCTCGGCCTAATACCCTATTCAGCGCTGACCGGGCGTGACGTCATACTTCCAGGACTGGGGGAATCGGCCAGTGTAAAAGACAAGGGGATTGACCCCCCCTTGGTAAGGGGAGCGCCGATCCCAGACCCGTAACAATATATATATATATATATATATATATATATATACACATACATACATATTGTTACGGATCTCTACGTCGGCCTTTTTCCCCTTAAGAAGGGGGGATTAATCCCCTTGTGTGCGACTGACTGATGTGAGTCCTGAAGTTGCCCAAGCTCCCTCCGGAGAGGCAGGTGAGCAACCTCGTTCGCGACCGCGGACAAGATGTTAATTGCCGAGCGGATTAGCAGCCACGGCACGAACCATTAGCAAGTAACTGACCCGATTCTTAAACGTTGGCCAAATCGTGCCACAGGTGTTCAATGTGGAAACCTCAAAGACGAACGGATGTGAAGAAGAAGAAGGCAAAAGTAGGAAGAACAAATATGATTTATTACTACTATTTACACAATGAAAAGTAACCAAGGAGAAGGAAAGATAAGAAAATAAAAATATGTCACCCACAGGGTGAACCGTATCTTGCCAAAATGTGAAAATTCCGTTTTTTCGTCATGACGTCATCAAATGACGTCATAGCGTCAAACTGTTTACAGATCTGGGAAGCACTCATCAAGGGCATTCATATGAGGTATTACTCGATATGGTACCTACGATTTCAAAATTTGACCTTGGGGTCAATAATTTTCGACCTCCAGCGCTAACCATGAAGGTCAAGGCCGATCGCCACCAAAAACTAATCAGCTGAGCGCCGGACCATATACTAGATTCCCATGAAGTTTGGAGACGATCCGATCAAAGTTACTCAAAAAATTAGTGTTTCGTCGACCTCCATGATTGACCACAAAGTGACCTTGACCTTTGACCTTGACCTTCATAATTTTGTGTGCTAAAGGGTATCTCTAAAAGACTCTGATATGCGAACTTACAAGAGTTTCCAAAGGGAACTGTGCTCTACAGAGTGACCTAAACAATGCGAACTAAAGCAATACAATATACATGAAAAGTGCAGTTTTTTCGTCATAACGCCGTCAAATGACGTCACATTGTCAAACTAGTTATATGTTTGGAAAGCACTCAACAAGGGCTTCAATTTGAGGTACTACTCGATATGGTAACTGAAACTTGAAAATTTTACCTTTTGGTCAAAATTGAATGACCTTCAAAATGACCTTGAAGGTCAAGGCCGATCGCCACCAAAAACTAATCAGCTGAGCGCCGGACCATATACTAGATTCCCATGAAGTTTGGAGACGATCCGATCAAAGTTACTCAAAAAATAAGGGTTTCGTTGACCTCCATGATTGACCGCAAAGTGACCTTGACCTTTGACCTTGACCTTCAAAATTTTGTGTGCTGAAGGGTATCTCTATAGGACTCTGATATGCGAAGTTACAGGAGTTTCCAATAATAACTGTGGTCTACAGAGTGATCTAAACGTGAAAAAAAAAAGATTAACCACAAACAAAAAAACAAAAAAACAAACAAACATACAAGCTGACTAATACATCTTGCAAAAACTTCGTTTTGGCAAGATAATAAAGACAGAAGGATGGAAGGCCCAGAAGACACAGTGCAATATTAACTTACCTAAACAGTCTCACTTAACCCCTAGGACAACATAAAAGATGGATGACAATCAGACTTACACGGGGGAATGAAGGCAGGGATGAATGGCACGAATGGCTGGAAGGAGAGGAAGGTTCAGTTGGAGCAGGAGAATGGTCGGGCCGGGAGTGAGCAGCCGCCACCCCTCCGCAGGCGTGTTCGCACGGCGGCGGCGCTTTGTAGCCGCGGCCGAAAACCGCTTTCGACGCTCAAAGCTGCTGTGGTCAAAACTGCCGTTGGTTCAGCTCCGGTTTGTTCAAACCTGCTGTTTGCTCAAAGCTGCGGTAAACTCCTTTTGATGAACTTCTCCCTTCTCTCGGTGGACTCTTTCTGTGCATCTCTCTCCCTCAATCATCCCCGTGGGGGCGTCGCGTGACGGGTTATATATGCCACACCCTCGAATCTTCGCGAACCTCCCCGATCGTTCTTTCTCCGCCCTCTCAAGCCAAACCCCTCGTGCCTGATTGGTTGGCAAGGGCTGGCTCACTCCTCCTTCCGATGACGAGGGCGGAGACACGCCTTTCTTCTCCGAACCGACCGCGTGTTCAATGGAGGGCGAATGCAGTTGGTAATTGCGGACAAATGGGGAATTGAAAGGGGATCTATCTTATTTGAATTCGGTGCAATGTAGAGTCAACTAATGGGAAACACAGCCTTAAACTAAAACACATAATAAAGAAATAACGATTTAGAAGGGTATATGGTGGCCTGTGTGTATGCGATGGATTAACTAAGAGGACGACCTTTGACCTTTACACACAAAACGGAGATATTTACAAGAATTCATTACACTTACAGAGGGTGATATTTACAACAATTCTCAAATCCACAACAATATATATATACACACACACATATATGCCAAATACGATCTTTCTTCAGTTTAGTCAAATGTGGGTTGATTGAACATTCACATTATTTATGAAAATAACTTTGGAGAAGGTTCCTCAAAAATGAGTTCATCAGAAGTAAGTAAGTTTGACATTGTTGGATGTGGGGAGTGATCCTAGCTTCGGCTATGTATAGGATGCTACTGTGGAGTGTGATGCAATGTCATATGTTTTACCACCCAATTCCTTGGAGATGTGTGCATAGACTGCATTTATTGATACTATGGCGTGCCCGTACGTGGGTGCAAAAAAACATGCGTGCAAACAACAACAAAAAAAAAAAAAAACTTTGAAACCACGTGGCAGTAACGACCACAGAACCCCCCCCCCTCTATTCACATGAAATGGTTTGGTCCATTCGCAAAGCCAAAGCGAACGGCTTGCGAGTACGGTAGAACCCCCCCCCCCCTCTATTTACATGAAATGGTTTGGTCCATTCGCAAAGCCAAAGCGAACGGCTTGCGAGTACGGTAGAACCCCCCCCTCTATTTACATGAAATGGTTTGGTCCATTCGCAAAGCCAAAGCGAATGGCTTGCGAGTACGGTAGAACCCCCCCCCCCCCCTCTATTTACATGAAATGGTTTGGTCCATTCGCAAAGCCAAAGCGAACGGTTGGTAAATAAATCGCCATAGCTCGGTAACTACTTCTCCGATTAATATGAAACCTTGAAAAGGCACATCCTCAGGTCCCCAGCAATATACCTGGCAAGTTTCAAGTATATCGGACCCGTGGTTGTCGAGAAACAGCGGTCACAGACACACACACAGACACACACACACACACACACAGAGATTACTGGAATTATAGATAGATTCAGGGTGTTCCCGCTTAACGTTGTCCCAGTTAACGTTTTTCGTTATAACGTCAATACTAATTAGATGCTAATTATTAGATACAATGCTTCACAAAACATCGTGATTATTTACCTTTAGCTCGCCATTACATCGTCGATTATAGAAATATCATGGAAAATCTTTGCTGCTACTATTACATTTATGAAGAAAAGAAGAGACAGAGCAGCAAGCAGTTAACCAATTATGCTTTTTTCAGGAGGGAGGAAAACGGTCATCTCAACTGCCAACAGAATCCTTCAGGTGACAGTTAAAGGGAGACCCTTCTGGGTCTCTGTGACTAGCCATCCTCCCACTCTTCACCCTCCTCTATCCATCAGTATTTTGTTTTACCAAGGGAGGTAGCCTCCTCAATTCTGCAGCCTCCCCACTCTCTGAAGACCTGGACAAAATCACAGACTGGTCAAACAAGTGGAACATGTCTTTCAATCCTGACAAATCTCACACTCTTACTATGTCTCTCCGAAAAGATCGACTGGACAACCCTTCCATCTACTTTCTCAACAATCCTCTCCAAGAAGTTCTGTCGCTCAAGCTTTTGGGTCTCACTATCTGCCATGATCTTTCTTGGGAAAACCACATTTCCAAGCTGGCCTGCAAAGCCAGTCGCCGACTGGGCATCCTCCGTCGTGCGAAGTCCTTCCTAGGCACACCTGAGCTCCTCACCACATACAAGACTTTCATCCGCAGCTCAATGGAATACTGTTCTCCGCTATGGGCTGGTGCTCCTGCCTCACACCTAGCTCGGCTTCACGCTGTTGAAACCAAAGCTTTCAGAATCATTGGAATCTCCCGCGATGAAGCTATCTCTGAGGGCCTTTCACTCACTCACCGCAGGCAGGTAGGTGGTCTTTCTGTCTTCTACCGACTCCTCTCCGGCCTTGCTCCCCCAGCTCTCTCTGTGCTCTGTCCCCCAAATATTCCTACAGGTCGCACAAGATCTGCCAGCAAGCCTCTGATGGTTAAACTGCCAAAATCTCGACTCTCTGGTCACCTTCACTCCTTCATTCCTCTTTTCTCCCGCCTCTGGAACAAACTCCCACACTCCCTTCAATCCCACTCCTCCCTCCAGGTCTTTAAAAGAGCTGTTCACCACCATCTCTTATCTTCCCCCATCCAAAACCTTGATCTTTTCTACCCCCACTAATTCACCCCAGATCCACCTTGTTTGTAATTCCAACTTCTTTCCTGGTAGTCCTGGCATTGTCCATATGTTTTATGCCTCTCCCACCCCCTTTCCCATGCCTCCCCCCCAAAGCCCTCTCCCTCCCACAGATCTCTCGAAGTCTCCATGTCTCTCGGTTCCTGCTCTCAAATGTTGTGTTTGTGTCCTTCCCCCTTTCTCCCCATCTTGTCTACCGCTCCCGATGCTTTTTGTTTTATGTGTCGGTTTGTCGGTTATGTGTCGGTTTGTCGGTTTGTCTTTCTGTGTGATAAATGTTCGCTCTTTCACGAGCCTCGATCTTGTATACAAAAAAAAAAAAAAAAAAAAAAAAAAAAAAGTTGCAAAGCACCCCTCCCTTTGTATGGGACAGTTTCTCTGTATGCAACTTTAACATAGGTCCTGAAAATTCGTTTCTTGGCTTCTACTGGACGAAATCGGCTGCAAATTTCAGAAGTAAATGCTTTGTACGTCGAGGTAATATGTTCCAAATTTCAGCAACGTCCGTTTATTCATTCTTGAGTTTTATTAAGAAAACCCTCAACGTCACGTTGGTGTCTGTCTGTCCATCCGTCCGTCCGTCCATCCGTCCAAAATGTGTTGGCGCTCGTATCTCAAAGGCTATACATTGAAACTAGCTGAAACCTAGAATATACATCGACCGATATGTCTATTTAATGGCTTTCGAAACAAATTCAAAACCTGCGGTCATTAAGGGGTGTACGTGGGTGTGGGAGGTTTGGTTGACCCACCAAAATAGGTATTTGCTCTCTTCTCCGAAACTACACACTTTTGATGAAACTTGGCTACATACTTCATATCTGATGCTATCTGATTTTGATGAAGGTGTATTGACCGCATCAAAATCTGCACTCAGTAAGGGATTTTATGCGGGAGGGGTATTTCACTCCCCCTCCCCCCCCCCCCCCCCAAAAAGGTGCTTGCTCTGTTCTCTGAAACTACACACATGATTTTAATGAAACTTGATCACAACCTTCATCGCACATGATGTACCAAAGTTCGTTCATGGCATTAAATATATCAGGGTCTGAAGGGGTCTGTCGGTGGGTTTGAGTGACTGTTGCTCCTGATCCAAGTGAGCTTCAGGACCCACGGTCCTGTTTTTGCTTGGCTCATAGGGGTGATCCCTAAAAAGTTGGACATTTAAAAATTTGGACTCCGGTAGTAATTCTTCGTTAAAATGGTAGGGGCATACAAATGGCCCCTTTATGTGGTATGTGCCACGTGGAAAAGTATAGAAAAGAAGGGACATTCCATCGCTTGTAGAAAATGCTAAACAGAAAAGAAGGAACATTCAAAAAAATCTCATGAGCATGCTGGACTACCCTTCTGTTGGGATTTTCCAGAGTCCGTGAGATCATTGATAACGAACCACCGGCCTGTCTGTTTTTTATGCTATTTTAATGCTCTAACTGGTCATTTCTACTGCATTACAATAAATAGCCATTGAAATCGTTTGGCTGTGCTGTCCCCAGTTTGACTGTGTGAAAGATCAGAACTCCCCAGAAATCCATTGTCGGATTGTTGACCATCTAACCTCACTTTGTCTCTTCAAGAGTGATGGTGTTTGTGTCTAAGCATTCACAAAGTATAGTTTGCCACTTTAGATTGCTTGTTTGGCTCTAATCATGGTTTTATTTGTCATTGTGCAGGTTTGGATACAGGCAGCAGGTCAAATTTTCTCCTCTCTTGGTGTTGGCGAAGGTGTCATAACATCATTTTCCAGTTACAAGGACTTTAACAGTGTCCTGTTGAGGTAAAGTATAAAATTCTCACAAACCTTCTTAATATGTCGAATATAATTGTCATGTACACCACAAACATGCCTGACTTGAAATAAGGTAGAAATTGAATTAAAATGCTCCAGTTTGATGAAATGCAACATGCTTGAACAATCATTAACTCTTCCCCAGGGATGTGCTGGTTATTGTTTTGGTTAACTCCATGACGAGCATTCTCTCAGGATTTGTCATCTTCTCCGGCCTGGGTTACTTGTCTCATGTGTACAATACACCGGTGGAGAATATTGCAGTGGATGGTAAGTTCAGCCATAAATTATTAGCCCCCATTGGACCTAATCTGGGGAAGGGAAGAGAGGGGGGGGGGGGGGGTAGAGATCCTCAATGAATGTTGAAGAACGGTATCCAAGCACACCTGGCCCAATGGCCCAGGGATAGACTTTTCAAATGGCCTTACTCCAGACACGGCTACACGACAGGACAACGCAAAACTCTACCACCAGGGTCTCAATGGTATTACTGATAGGTGGCCGTGAGCTGCAGTTGCCCCTGGATAGGCTACGGCACTCAGCAGCGAAGGCTCCTGCTGGTAACACTCAGGCTGCAGTTAACAATCGTTAACACCAGATGAAGCAGCATTTTGACAAGGTGCACATGGTTCGGACGCCCACCATACAGGTGTTGGATTGGGTCAGAACCCGTCATCCTCATCGTGACAACCAACTGCTATCCTTCTGGTCCTCGCCCCCGAAACGGGGGCTTATGGATTGGGTTTCTTCCGTCCGTGTGTGCATGCATGCGTGCGTCCTGAACCATATCTCGGAGATGTATGGACCGATTTTGTTAAGATTTGGCACAACGACAACACATGATGGTCGACATGTTCACATCATTTTGTTTCGTTATGCGATCAAAGATGGCTGACTGAGGGCAATTTTAGTTGCAAAAAACCCCGATGTTGAACACATCCTCAACCATTTATTGGACATGCATTTACCGATCTTGTTCAATCTTGGCACACAGATGGGGAGTGATGGATTACACATGCACGTCATTTTTGCACGAGATCAGATCCAAGATGGCCGAATGGCGGCCATTTTGGTACTTAAACATGTCCCCAACCATTTCTTGAACATTAATTGTCCGATTTTGTTAAAACTTGGCGCAAGCACAGTACATGATGGCATACACGTGCACTTCACTTTTTTTTGCAATCTGATCAGAGATGGCCGACTGGTAGACTGGCGGCCATTTTAGTTGTAAAAATCCCAATATTGACCACGTCGTCAACCATTTTTCAAACATGCATTTATCGATCTTGTTCAAACTTGGCGCACAGAAAATGAATGATGGGTTACATTTGCACGTCCATTTTTTTTTGGAGAGATCAGATCCAAGATGGCCGACCGGCAGCCATTTTGTTATTTAAACGTTTCCCCAACCATTTATGGACATGCATGGACCGATTTTGTTCAAACTTGTCACATAGACAATACATGAGTATACATATGCAGAAGATTTGTTTTTTTAATACAACCAAAGATGGCCGCTGACGGCCTTTAACCGCGTACAGCAAAATTACTAAAACAACGGGGGCTATGACATTTTATGTCTTTTTCTTCTTGTTTATGAAGACACTGTCTACAAATGTCTTGAGACACTCAATTCAAATTGAGAGTTGCCCACATGTGAATCAATACATCATATCAGTGCATGTGCTTATTTCATTGGGATGGGATGGGATTTGCACAGCACAGGGGGGCTGTCTCCATCCATTTTTGGATTTTCTCATGCGTTCTTATGTTCTCTGGGTGAGGAAGCCATTGGCCTATTTATACCATGCATTCATATCTAATATGACTAGGCAGGTCTGCTATTGGGTCTCATATGCAGTACCAACACCAAACTCTCATGAGTGAGTTGTTGAGCGGTGAGATTTAGCCAGATTAGGTCTTACCGAGCCATGGTCCGCCCAATCACAGGAGCCATCCCCTTCAGCTATGCTTGCCCAGTCTGGTTGGCAGTTAATTTAGTGGTGTAAACTTGCTTAAGTGTCAGCTTTCACAACATTACTGCTACTTCATCGAGCCTTCCTGCTCTGGCGCATTCAACTTTATTTGTAATCTGCACAATGATGCAGAAATTGTAATTACAATCACAGGAAATCATGCAACTGTTATCGTAATTGTACGATTACAACAGCATGATTTCCTAAAGAGAGAAATTAACTCTTTAAATGACGCTTAGTTTGGAATTGTACTGTTGCGATTTAGTAACTAGAGAGTTCATAAGACCCGATACCCCACACTTTTTAAATCCAGAGTTTCACACTTCAATTTTAATAAAATAATTTTGGAGATCGTTCGAAAAAATCCGGAAGTTTAGCACTATTGAAGCAGTCTTACACAAAAGGACGCTTTGATGTACAATAATTAATAACGTCTTACCTACCTATGCACCCCGGAGTCAACGAACGAACAGGAACCTTAAATATCTGAGCCTAAAGGCCTCACACATTCTTCAGTGAACAGATGCTAGACATAATCAGACAAGACTGAATACCGGAGGCTGCGTCCATCAATTTTGCTCGGTCACCATTAGAGTAACAGGAGCACAGCACTGATCAGTATGATGCATCGGCTGGCTTGGTGGTTCCATTGGAGTATGGTATTGTGGCAAATAGTGCTCTGATCTGACTCAGAATAATCGAATCAGTTGGTCATCGCCACTGTTTTGACGCAGTTGGTTGGGTTTCAGACCAGGCAACCGGATGAACCCGACGTTTGTACCAATACTTTAAACTGGCAGATCAAGGCTTTTAGCACATTCTTCATTTGGCATTACATATTTCTTCTAATTATTCAAAGCGTATGAATGTGACTGAGGGACTATAACATAATAATACTTACAAGAGGAAGGGGATATGCTAATGTGCTGAAATAACTGATATTTAGAATATTAATGTCGGGTCTTGCCATGCCCTTGATCCAGAGGACGATTCTGAAAGTTTTTTCTCTGACCAGGAAGTGAAACTCAGTAGAGTTGTCAGCCCTACATATTTTCCATTGTCCCCACTCACCACGCCCCCTTACCCCCCCCCCCCCCTCGCCCATGTGATTGGAACAGCTTAGATCTAAATCGGAAAAACTACGCTTCAGATGATAATATTGCTCATCAATACATCGAGTATTGGCTTTCTGTACATGGTACAAAACAAATTCCATATTATTTTAAGCCAAAGAGCTGGCCAATGTGTTAAAGTTTCCCCCCTTGATTTTGTTTTCTATTCTTGCTAAAGTTGTGCATATCACACCTCCTTGGTATTGTGTGCATCATTTCTTATATTATGCCTAATGATTAATTATGCCTATCTTTAGGCCCTGGCCTGGTGTTTATGGTTTACCCAGAGGTGCTCTCAACAATGCCACTTGCATCCGTCTGGACCGTCTCTTTCTTCTTCATGCTCTTCTGCCTGGGCATCGACTCTGCGGTAAACTGTGCAGTAACAATAATTGGACAAAGGGAGAAATCATTGAAAACAATCATTGGATAAACCCCACTCCAAAACTCCTCCAATAATGCAATTCAGTGTTCCAAAAAAATAACTAGACATCAAGACACAAGAGAAGAGAAGTAAAAACTTGACATCTGTGATCAAAACGTGATCGCCAAGGGTAAAAACTTTACGCCCGTGATCCAATGATGACCATATTATTTTTCGACCGCATTATGACCTTGATGTTCAACATTTATGAAGAGAGTGTAAATTAAGAAAGTACACAGGATGTGGGAGTCACAGCATTTGTTTGCACATGAGTATCTCCATTATCTATTTACGATTCGTTTCCATTTCTAAAACGGTCTTAAAATTCAGACTTCCACTTGAGATATACATCACCAAACTGCACAACTACACTTATGTAAATTTCAGCTGGTTTGACATTATTGTTCATCAGAAATGTTCTTATACAGCAAGACTCCACAGCTCATGGCACACTGATGGACAATATCTTGGAAATTCCCACAATGCTTTTAGTAGATGTGTTGTCACGTCATGTAAGAGTTGCAAGATATTACACTTATGGCTCCACACACTTTGAGCAACCTTTCATTGTGATGTAACACTATGCTGTGTCTGCAAATGTTGAATAATATTGTTGCGACCATGGGTTTCGCATCTACTGTAATGGGGTCGTCGGATCCCCTCGGACTTACCGGGCCTGAGACCACTGTGCATGAATAACTCCATGTCACGAGTTACTGCGAGTAACTGCCAATTAGTCAACCAGGCTACCCCAGGGTCCTCCGTCTGATTGCCGTTTACCTGACATCATGCAATTTTCCAACCGGGTCTCACGCCCTCGGTTGTACACTAAGCTTATCTTCGGATCATAATTGGATGCAGCTGAGCAACCGCGAGTGCACACTGGAATCTGCATATAAGAGCCAATTAATTGGGGAAATATAATCTCCTAGGCTAGCACTTGATGTGGAAGTTGCTAGGCCAATGGAGTAAAAGACAGGCACAGACAGATTGGAAAAAGTTCAACAATAGGAGATTTATTTACAAAGTGAATTTGGGCAAAGGGGAAATGCGGCGCTGCTTAAGCACTTCAATGACAAGCAATTAAGGAGCAATCAAATGTCTGGTCAAAGATGTACATGTAATGAAAAATAAAGGGGTTAGAAACATGTACAAGGGGGAGCCATTGCAAGCAATGGAGGGTGCAAGCATTATACAGCTGTGGAAGTGTATATTTAATTACTCTTCCAACATATGGTTTAGTTCAGTGGTTCTTCATCTTTTTCCCTGTCAAGACCCCCAACGGATTGCCGACGATGTCCCCATACCCCCTTCGCTAGACTGTTGACTGACCAAGGCGTACAGAAGGTGCGCATAGCTGTGGGGGACTGGGGGCGTGTCACCCTCAAATTTTTTGGATTTCTCGGTGCTCTGTGATGCATTCTGAGGGGTGTTTTTACTTGAATTGCCTATTTTTTTGGATGAAAATTGGTAACTTATTACCCAGAAAATGGGCCAAGTTCGGGGATCCGATTTATTATTATAATTTATTACGAGTCCCATACCCCAGATTTTGGTCCCCATACCTCCAAGGGGTATGGATACCCCAGGTTAAGAACCCCAGGTTTTGTTGAACAAAACATGTACAACTTGTTTTTCAAATTAAAATCCACTTGCTGGGTGGCCTGAATCGCCTCTGACCTCTTTGTCCAAACTGCCAGGTGTTACCTAGGCAACCATGCCCCCTGGATCGTAAACCCTTTGCCTGCAGCGTGTAATTATCTGCTAGCTTTTTTAAATATAGAACTGTATTTGTATTTTCTTCAGTTAACATATAATTGTCTGATTGATATACGAATCAATGTAGTGAAGCTTTCCTAAATATATGTAGATGTATCATGCATACAAAGCTTGTGTGAAGTTTTATGGGTCTTCCTATCGCAAATAGATCTCGAAGAATGTGGGCGCTGTGAAACTGCTCTCTGATAAAGCTCTAGTCTTTCAACCATTGAACTAATATATAAGTTCTTGTGTTATTCCCATGAGTACTTCCCATATTCTTATATTTGTGTCAACAACATAATATTTTTAAGTTTATGGGGGGGTAGGCAATGGATGATTACCTTAGGGCCAGGTAGGATTGTATAGGTAGTGTGCTCCGACTGTTGTGAAGAAGAAGAAACCTGCAACTAAGTAGGGATCCGTTAGACCGGATGTCGTGTAAGAGCGTATCTTTGTCCCCATGGCGAGGGATGGCGTTATGTTAATTAGTTAGGGGTTAAGGGTAAATACCCTGTATGTAACATGCCTCTGTGATTTTTCCTTTTTTCGTAATAACACACACCACACAAGCCATGCACGCTGCATCTAAAATAAACATTAAATAAGTAACCAGAACCAAGACATTGAAAACTATCGCAGTTTCCACCAGCCGAGCCATCACCAGGGCACAAGAGCGACGTGAGGCCACGCCCCGAAGAACGATTGGTCAGGACGGCCATAGAGCGATGACATGGGACTCACTGATAGGAGCATGCGCGGACATCATCCGATGACGTCAGAGCCCGGGAAAACAAAAAAACGGGGTCCCCAGCATTTTCTCTCTTACGTTGGGGCCGTCATCACGAGCAGTCAAAGTTATATCTCTTGCTCCAGGGACATTGAAAGTGAACGGTCGCAGATATTCGTTCTTGCACAAGGGACATTGAAAGCGAACGGTCGCAGATAATCGCTTTTGCGCCGGGGACATTGAAAGTGATCATTTGCAGATTCCTGCTCTTGTGTTGGGACAGTGACATTGGTGTCGTGCAGTCGGACATTTGCGCTTTTTGGTCCGGGCTATTGGTTTGAGCGGCCGCATTTTCCTTTCCCTGACTCGTTGGTGCTGATGCTGTCAGCACTGAGAGAACGTGATGCTGTGTGGAGCAGACAGTGAGTTGATGGGCGCGGTCTGCTCGCTTCGCTCACGGCGGCTGGAGGAACGAACTGCGCGTCAAGACCTGTTTCCCACACACGAACTGTGTGCCAGGGTGTGTGTTTTCCCACGCAGGGACGCGGGGGCCTGTGACGATCCTGGCCGTTCAAGGGGACCAGGCTAAGTACACAAACACACATTTTTACTTTCAGTTATTTTTCCCCCTTGTGTTGTTTTGCGAGTCCGTGTGGAGGGTCCCTCGATTAGAAATCTTAGTTTTATCGTGCATTTTCTTGTTTGCTAGAATTTATTTCATTAAACCTTTTTATTGTACATTTTAATCCCGTGTCGGGTTGAGTTGATTACCAGGGTCGAAGACGTCCAGTGGGGTCCGTGCAGGTAAGAGCTTAGCTATCCTTCGCTGCCTCATCTCCCGCACGTATTAACTCCGCAGTAGTTGGATTGAATGCCTCGGAGTGTTCAGCTCGATCGGCTACCCGTTACCGTGGAGGATCTTAATCATTACCGTGGAGGACGTTACCGTGGAGGAACATGACAACTGGTGTCAGGAGCCTTCTGGCCGTGGCACACATTGGATCTCCCTGATTATCATGGAGCTAGCGCTCCCGGTCTGTGCCTTCAGAGCATGAATGATCACCAGGAGCCTAATTGTGTGTCCAAGTGAACGGAGCGTCCGGGCTGTTTACGAGGCGCAAATGGCCGATTAGTACATACTTGTTCTTCTTGCTAATGTGGTTTCAAGAGGGAGGGTGGAGCAATTCACCACCGCCATCCCTCGTACTGTCCTTCCCATGTTCTGAGGGTGGTGGTGGGCGTCTGTGGTGTGTGTGGGTGAAGCAGTAGCAAAGCTGGCATTGTGGGTGACATTGTGGGTTACTTGCGACCTCAAAAATAGATGGTTTCCCAATTCAGTGACTCAATGTGCAAATACTGTTCAACATTCAAGTCAATTGGATGAAAAATGGCAATTTTAGAAATATGACCTCAAGATGACCTTTGACCTCAAAATCAAGAGGCTTCTTCTCTATGACCAACTCTTCCATCTGGTGAAGTTTCGTGAACATGGGTTTAAAATTGTGACCTGTAGGCAATTGACAGAGAGAATAATGCAAAAGCCCAACCAATATACATACTTGAAAAATCTTCGATTTTGCAAGTAACAAAGAGACAGACAAAAGGGCCCAAATGCAATACAATACCAAATGCAATACTACAATACAATACAATACCACTATATTCGTCGTGTGTGTGTGTGTGTGTGTGTGTGTGTGTGTGTGTGTGTGTGTGTCTGTCCGCAGCATAACTACCCGATGATATCATTCGATCTTGATGAAACTTGGGTGGGAGGTTGATATCATGATCTAGTTGTGTCCTGCCTCGAGTGGGCGTATTGCGCCCATTGTGGGCGGAGCCACACCCGAAAAAGATGTCTTTTTAGGGGGTAATTGAGTTCAACCTACATCTTCTCTGAGGGAGTTGGTGGAATCTGACAGGGGTTTCGGTATTTGGTACGGCCAATGTCATGTGTCTAGCCCCACGGAGCTCGACTTTTCATTTTCGCCCCAAGTTCAAGGTCACAAGGTCACGAAATTTAGAAAAGTCGATTTTTGATGGTTTTATTACATTGTTCGCTTCCTGATAGGGTGAAATGTCATACATGATCTTATATTATCACATACATCATGAAATACAAGTTTTCCAACAAATTTCAGAATCTTCGACCTTTGAGCTTTGAAGGTCACAAAGGTCAAAGTTTCAAAGTTGTCGGAATCGAACCGAATTTTCGGTATTGTGTAGCTAATTAACCTGATAAGAGATTATACATTATTTTATATCTCATTTCAAGGTCAGTAACCTTCGTTTTGACATTTCCGTGCCTGGCCTGTCCGGGCCTGTTTCGGTTATAGTCTGTCCTTTGTCATTGAATACCGCTCGCTCGTGAACCATCGTCGTCTCCTGACTTGTATCTACATTGTCATTATGATTAACGTGTCTGGCAGTTGGGTTACGGTGTGCGATTTGAATGGTGATTTGGAGCATCTATCTATAATTCCATTAATCTCTGTGTGTATGTGTGTGTGTGTGTTTGTATGTGTGTATGTGTGTATGTGTGTATGTTTGTCTGTGACCGCTGTTTCTCGACAACTACCGGTCCGATATACTTGAAACTTGCCAGGTATATTGCTGGGGACCCGAGGATGTGCCTTTTCAAGGTTTGAAATTAATCGGACAAGTAGTTACCGAGCTATGGCGATTTCTTTACCAAACACTGCAAGCCGTTCGCTTTGGACCAAACCATTGCATGTAAATAGAGGGGGGGGGGGTTCTGTGGTCGTTGCGAATGGACCAAACCATTCATGTAAATAGAGGGGGGGGGGGTTCTGTGCACCGTTCGCCGTTCGCCGTTCGCTTTGGCGTTGCGAATGGACCAAACCATTGCATGTAAATAGAGGGGGGGGGTGTTCTGTGGTCGTTGCGAATGGACCAAACCATTCATGTAAATAGAGGGGGGGGGGGGGGGTTCTGTGGTCGTTACTGCCACGTGGTTTCAAAGTTTTTTTTTGTTGTTGTTGTTTGCACGCATGTTTTTTTGCACCCACGTACGGGCACGCCCTAGGATGTTTACACACACACACCCCTACACAAATTTTTTTTATTTTTTATTTTTTGGCAAGGAACGGGCACCCACGTACGGGCACGTCCTAGCTTATATATAGTACGGGCATGCCCTAGTCTATCTATAATTCCAGTAATCTCTGTGTGTTTGTTTGTTTGTTTGTTTGTTTGTCTGTGACCGCTGTTTCGCGACAACCACGGGTCCGATATACTTGAAACTTGCCAGGTATATTGCTGGGGACCCGAGGATGTGCCTTTTCAAGGTTTCATATTAATCGGACAATTACTTACCGAGCTATGTCCAAAAAACGATTCAACCAATCAGAGAGCAGCGAGCTATCGCGTGTGCCGAACGTGGCGAACACACTCTGCCTCGGATGGCACATTTGAGAGCGTATTCATTTATTTCCCGTCGGCAAACTATGTTGGCGCTATGTTGGCGTTAAACGATGTTTTAAAACTAATTAAAACCCCGGGGGGATTGTCACTGTACTCGCAAGCCGTTCGCCGTTCGCTTTGGCGTTGCGAATGGACCAAAACATTTCATGAACCAAACCATTTCATGTAAAGCGTTCGCCGTTCGCTTTGGCGTTGCGAATGGACCAAAACATTTCATGGACCAAACCATTTCATGTAAATAGAGGGGGGGATATAATTTTAGATATAGATGTAGTACGGGCATGCCCTAGTTATTTAAATGAGGAAAGGCTCGGGAAATACAGCTGTTAGGTGGAGTCATGGTGTGCCTACACGTACTTAATCGGGATGGGAGGGAAATAAGGGGAAAACCTCGCTAATCCCAAACAATGCACGTGGACCCGATCAACCCACTACACAAAGGGAAAGGACCATACTGCACATATACTAAAGAAATGGCGAATGAGGGAACATGTACGTTGTATGCGCTTCCAGGTAGAGGGGGTGACGGATTCGCAGAACCATCACAATATGTTTTGCCATGCTCGGTCTGCAATCTGATCGGCATATCGTTTCCACATCTACTGAATGGCTCCAGTTGCCACATCAACTGTGTATGAAACAGGACCTGTTTGCTTGATAATGTTACGTTTTTGGGGGGTAGGCAATACCTTAGTCCAGGTAGAATTGCATAGGTAGTTTGCTCCAACTGTCATGAGGGGGGAAGAAACCCTCATCTATCATAGGTAGAGATATGGTAGACCTTATGTCATGGAAGAGCGTATCCTCGTTCCCATCACAAGGGGTGGGGTTATGTTAATTGGTTAGGGATTAATGGTAAATCCCCTGTATGTAATGGTCTCTGTTATTTTTCCCCCGTTCCTTATGACACATGCAGCACACGCACCCAGCCAGGAAATCACGCATTTACCACACTAAATAAAAACCAACCGGAAGCAGGACATTGAGCACGACCACTTTGAACACCGAACTGGTGAGCACACAGGCACAGGAGGTCCATGAGGCCATGCCCCGAAGAGCAGTGATTGCTCCGGAATTTGGTTCAAGCAAGAACTGCTAAGATGGCACTCGCTGATAGGAGCGGACACGGAGACGTCGTGGGATTACGTCAGAGCCTTGAGTGTAAAGGAACGCTCTGCCCGACATTTTCCCTCTTCTCTCTTCTTCGTCCTCTTGAGTCCTGGCCTCAATAACGAACGGTCGTGACCGGACATTTTCCTCTTCTTCTTGGCTCGTGGTTTCTCTCTCGGCTTGCTCTAATTTTCGGGATTTGACGGCAAGTGGGCGGAGTTCATAGCGCTCTTGCGCTGGGAGATGTGGGTGCTGGTGTGGAGCAGACGGCGAGTGGACCGGCACGGCCTACTCGTCTTGAGCTCGGCGGCTGGAACAGTGAGCTGCGCGCCAAGGTCGTTCCCACGCACTGACTTCACGCCAACGAGCGTATTTTCGCACGCAAGGATGCGGAGCCCGGGACGATTCCTGACGAGGTTCTAGAGCCGATTAGAGCCAAGTGCCACACAAACACAAATAGTTATTTTTATTATTATTATTATGTATTTGAGTCTGTATGGGAGAGCTCCAGTTAGGACTTTATTTTATCGTGCATCATTTGGTTACCGGCATTTCTTCAATAAAGCCAGAATTTTTGTACATTTTAATTGTGTGTCGTTGAGTTGATTGATTATAATCCAAGTACGAAGACGTCAGGTGGAAGCCGTCCAGGTAAGTTTGTTATCCTCCTTTCCCTCACGTGTAAAGAATACCGTAATTTTTGGATGGAATGCCTTGGAGTAAAGCTCGTTTGGTCATCCATCTCGCCCTGCGGTGTTCACTACAGGGTAGGCACACGACAATAATGTGACCGGGCACCCACTTGTCGCCCGAGCTGGAATTGCGAACTTAAATGTATCGTCCCATCTCAAAGACCGAAATTGCCCGCGAATCATGAGCTAACTTTTGCAACAGCGGTTTATGCTCACTTGTGGCGTTTATGTTGGGGATAACTGTGTTTAGATGTGTAAAGAGCTTCCTGGTCATGAGCATCTATGTCGGTGTTTGTGTCATTGTGGACTGTGTTGTGCAATGACTAAGGAGAAATTGCAACAAAAGAGCATGCAGCAGACAACTCATTGCACAGTGCCGATTTCATGGTTTGCACCACTTATTCAGCTATCCACTTTGTTGCTGGATGGTATAGAGCCCTCCTGATGCGTCAAATTCCATTCCATTCCATATGTACATTGTTTTCTCATGAAACACGGCCTATTGTCCGACACAAGAGTGTAACGGAGGCCCTGTGCCCTGTGCGGAAAATGCTTCTCGCAATTTGTAAATTTCATAATGACATATACAGTGCATTCATTAAGTATTCAGACCCCTTCACTTTTTTAACATTTTGTTATGTTGCAGCCTTATGCTGAAATCGTTTATATTCATTTTTTCCCTCATCAATCTACACTCAATACCCCCATAACGACAAAGAGAAAACAGGATTTTAGAAAGTTTTGCAAATTTATTAAAAAGAAAAAACTGAAATATCACATTGACATAAGTATTCATACCCTTTGCTGTCGCCAGACGGAAGCCAAACAGTTCAATCTTGGTTTCATCAGACCACATAATGTTGTTTCTCACAGTCTGAGAGTCCTTTAGGTGCTTTTTTGCAAACTCCAAGCGGGCTTTCACGTGTCTTTCACTGAGGAGAGGCTTCCGTCTGGCCACTCTGCCAGAAAGCCCAGATCGGTGGAGTGTGTTGCAGTGATGGTTGTCCTCCCGGAAGTTTCTCCCATCTCCACACAGGATCTCTGGAGCTCAGCCAGTGACCATCGGGTTCTTGGTCACCTCTATTACCAAGGCCCTTCTCCCCAGATTGCTCAGTTTGGCCGGGCGACCAGCTCTAGGTAGAGTCCTGGTTGTTCCAAACTTCTTCCATTTAAGAATTATGGAGGCCACTGCGCTCTTGGGAACTTTCAATGCAGCAGAGATTTTTTTGTAAGCTTCCCCAAATCTGTGCCTCGACACAATCCTGTCTCTGAGCTGTGCAGACAGTTCCTTCGACCTCATGGCTTGGTTTTTGCTCTGATATGCATTGTCAGCTGTGAGACCTTATATCGACAGGTGTGTGCCTTTCCAAATCATGTCCAATCAATTGAATTTACCACAGGTGGACTCCAATCAAGGTGTAGAAACATCTCAAAGATGATCAAGGGAAATGGGAGGCACCTGAGCGAAATTTCAAGTGTCATAGCAAAGGGTCTGAATACTTATGTCAATGTGATATTTCAGTTTTTTCTTTTTAATAAATTTGCAAAACTTTCTAAAATCCTGTTTTCTCTTTGTCACTATGGGGTATTGAGTGTAGATTGATGAGGGAAAAAATGAATTTAAACGATTTCAGCATAAGGCTGCAACATAACAAAATGTGAAAAAAGTGAAGGGGTCTGAATACTTTCTGAATGCACTGTACTTCAATCCACTTTGAGTATGCATCGGCAAGGATGAATAGCATCTTTCCCTGGACTGGACGAGCATAGTTTACATGCATGCATGACCATAGTTGACTGGGGTACTCCAAAGGGTGCTCGTGGTGCTTTGAAGGAAGTTTCTGTTATGCCTGACATTGATGACATGCTTTGACTCTTTGCTCTGAAAGTCCTTGTCCATCTGAGGCCACCACATGTGGCTTCGCACCAAAGACTTCATCCATACATTAACAGGGTGGTCCTCGTGCAACATGTCGACCATCCACGAATGGCTTGCTGCTCCCAAATGGTTTCTCGTTACTCAAAACATTTATTCTCTGCATGCACAGGCTGAGCATGGGAAAACATTATTACCCTGCGCTGGCGAAGCGAAATGCAGGGTTAAGCATTCGGGTACGTACGTACGTGCGTGTCTGCATTTTAGTAAAGTAAAGTGTGTGCTGTGTCAGCATTTTAAAAATTCATTTTTTCGGCAACCGTTGGTCCAATTGACATGAATTTTTTTTACCAAAGGAGGGCCTCCTCCTGCAGAATATTTTTGTGAATATTATGACGTCACAGGTCACGTGGTACGGGTGCCACCTTGGAAAAAAAAAATTGCACCTCTATCTCAAAAACCGCTGCACAGAAAAAATTGAGACAGGTCTCATTGCAAAGAACTCTCCATGCGGAATAACATATGTGTCACCTATGACACAACAACATATGTCATAGGTGCCGCTATTATGACGTCATAATTCGACAAGTAAAAACCTTTATCCGATCAGGATGAAATTTCTTGCGTATCTTCTCGGTATGAATTGATGCAGAAATAAAATTATAATGACGTCGTAAGTCACGTGGTTCGGCCGCCATATTGGTTTGAGTGAAAAGCCTGAAAAACCACTAAAATCCAATTTTCTCCAAAACGACTGAACAGATCGAGGCCAAACTTTGCAGGCAGATTCGCATACCTGGGACGAACAAAAAAGTCAGCGAGCATGACGTCACATGGTTTCGGAGTTATGACGTTTTTAAGCATAAACTTTTAAAACTTAGCTCCTCCCTCATTTTTGATCCTATCGAGGGGAAACTTCACAGATGTGTTCAGCATATCAATCTGCTAAAATTACCTTTTGGAATTTGCGATGGGTGACATGGTTTGGCAGATATAAATAATTAAACGAAAATATTTTTTTAAATTACAACTCTTGAACCGCTTCATTGATCGACGTGAAACTTTATATTATAGTAGAGGTAATGAAGTGTAACATGTGTGCAAAATTTCAAGATGAGTGGATGTACGGTCTGGAAGCTAGAAGTTGTTATTTTGTGAAGAAGAAAAGTCTTCTAGTGTGGGCATGGAATTAATTATCACACTGCACATGACGAGCAGGCAAAGTACGGAGCGACCTCATGGGGTCATTTTGACCTCAAATAAAATTCTGATTTCAGATTTGTCAATCACTGAGGTATATTAACACACAACCAAAACAGATTTGGCGAAATTCCGACGATTTTTGACGAAAATATAACATTTGTGTCTGCATTTCAGTAGAAGTAAAGTGTTTGCCATGTCAGCATTTTAAAAATTGAAACGTTGCTCATTGTAAATAACTCCACATGGGGAATAGGTGTTGTTAACGATGACGTCATTGGTGTCATAATTATGACATTGAAGGAACTGCGCTCCAACGCGAGTCGAAAGAATTGACGCGACCAAAGACGGAATTCGTCCGAGTTGCTTTATTGAAACAAAACAGCTCAGGTATTCTCACCAGCCCGTTTTTCGGGCAACAATATATATACACATTTGTGTCGGGAAGTTTGCCCGGCAAAAGCTATACCGGGCATGCCCGGGTATCAAGGGCGAGCCTTGGAAAGGCGAGTCTGGACCTGCCCGGGCGTGTTTGGCTGCGGCCTGGCAAGTCGAGGCTGGGCGTGCCCGGGCGCTCTGGGCGAGCACTGGAAAGGCGATAGCGGGCATGCCCGGACGCTCTGGGCGAGCCCTGGAAAGGCGATAGCGGGCATGCCCGGACGCTCTGGGCGAGCCCTGGAAAGGCGATAGCGGGCATGCCCGGACGCTCTGGGCGAGCCCTGGAAAGGCGATAGCGGGCATGCCCGGACGCTCTGGGCGAGCCCTGGAAAGGCGATAGCGGGCATGCCCGGACGCTCTGGGCGAGCCCTGGAAAGGCGAGACCGGGCGTGCCCGGGAGGTTCGGGCGTGCCCGGGAACAGTGAGTCCGGGCATGCCCGGGAGAGGCGCGTCTGGCCGTGTTCTGGCCGGTGCAAGGCGATTATGTACATCCAGCGGTAACCGCTACAACATCATAATTCGACAGAGACAACGCTTTGTCTGATCAGTTTGAAATTTATTGAGCATGATCTATGCAACAATTATTTAGAGAATATAAATTTATGATGTCATCGCTCACGTGGTCTGGCAGCCATATTGGATCAAAAAAAAGAGAAACGTTCAAAAATAGAAGAGTTGGCTCACACCAAGTTGACTGCGCAGGGTAAGAATTGTATGAATACCATCTAGTTCATACAGTCACGTGAAAAAGTAAGTACGTAAGTAAGTAGTACACCCCATCTAAAGTTTTGACTTTTTCAGCATATTTCAACATACAGTATTTGATCTTCATTTCAACAATATTGATAGATAAAGGTGATATAATATAACAAATATCATGAAACATTTACATTTTGTAGTCCATTGTATAATTTAAATATAAATAAATGCAAATTTCGCATGTGGAAAAAGTAAGTACACCCCATGAAATGGTTTTTATCTTTTTAACATATGTGGACATATAAATATTTGATCTTCATTTAAACAGTATCTACATATAAAGGTGATCTTATTTAACAAAAAACAATGAAAAATTGACTTTGCAATAATTGATTCAACAAAAAATTAACAGAGATGCCATTTCCTTCTGTTGAAAAAGTAAGTACACCCTTGGCTCTAATCGGTGGTATTGCCCCCTTTGGCAGAAACAACCTCAAGTAGGCATTTCTTATAACTGTCTACCAGTCTCTGACATCGACTGGGAGAAATTTTTGCCCACTCCTCCATGCAGAATTCTTTCAGCCGTGCGATGTTTGAGGGGTTTCTTGCATGCACAGCTCGTTTCAAATCCCCCCACAACATCACGATGGGATTTAGATCCGGGCTTTGACTTGGCCATTCCAGAACCCTCCATTTCTTTATTTTCAGCAATTCCTTGGTGGATTTACTGGTATGTTTAGGGTCATTGTCATGTTGCAAGGTCCACCTTCGGTTGAGCTTCATCTTTCTGACAGATGGCCTCACATTATCCTCAAGCACCCTCTGGTACAATGAAGAATTCATAGTGGATTCTATGATGGTGAGCTGCCTAGGCCCTGATGCAGCAAAGCTGCCCCAAACCATAATATTTCCACCACCATGCTTTACAGTTGGTATCAGGTTCTTGTGGTCAAATACTGTCTTTGGTTTTCGCCAAACATGTCTTCTGGTATTGTGGCCAAATAGCTCCCTTTTACTCATCTGTCCAGAGCACATTGTTCCAGAAGTGCTGGTCTTTGCCTGGGTGTTCATTGGCAAACTTTAGTCTTGCCCTGATGTTCTTTATGGACAGCAAAGGTTTCCTCCTGGCACACCTCCCATGTAAATCAAATTTGTTCAGCCTCTTTCTAATGGTATTTCTAATGGTTCAGCCTCGTCCATGCACTTTGACATCAATAGTGGCAAGAGCTGCCTGTAGGTCCCGTGATGACATTCTGGGGTTCTTAGAGACTTCTTTCAGCATCTTGCGGTCTGCTCTCGGGCTGACCTTGCTGGGGCGGCCTGGCCTGAACAAGTTGGCAGTTGTTTGGAATCTTCTCCACTTGTAGATGATCTTCCGGAGAGTCGAATGATTGATTTCAAATTGTTTGGAGATCTTTTTAAATCCCTTCCCAGACTCGTAGGCATCTATAACCTTCTTTCTGAAGGCCACAGATAGCTCGTTTGATCTGGGCATGGTGACGCCGCACACTTCAACAACAAAGAGCAAACCAAACTAAATGTCTGAGGTTTTAATAAGACAGGTTCCTCCAAGATCCTCTCTATGATGTTCTAATCATTTGCACCTGAGCTCATGCACCTGATTCTAATTTTAGGTATTTGAAGTAGTGATAAATGTAGGGGTGTACTTACTTTTTCCACATGTGAAATTTGCATTTATGTTTATTTAAATTATACAATGGACTACAAAATGTAAATGTTTCATGATATTTGTTAAATGATATCACCTTTATCTGTCAATATTGTTGAAATGAAGATTAAAATATCTGTATGTTGAAATATGTTGAAAAAGTCAAAACTTTACATGGGGTGTACTTACTTTTTCATGTGACTGTACATGCGCAGAGTACGGAAGGACTCATAACACATCACATTTACCCTTATGGCTCCACACACTTTCAGAAATCTTTAATTCATTTTAGAAATCAACAGTCTAAAGATGCATAGAATAGTTACAGTTGCCATTTGGAACTCTACAAATGCTCACACATTGTTAGTCTATTTAAAATATGATATATATTAATGTAAACATCATGGTTATTTGCAGTAATGATTTGCAAACCAGTAAGGGCTTCAAAGATACCTCTACAGTATATGTCAACATGCCGAAATATACAACGATAGCACACTATTCATCGAGACGACACCTTTCCCATGATGCTCTCCTTTTAAACTTATTTATGACAGCATGGTTTACCACCCGAAATTATTTTTGTTTAACCTTCATGAAACAATTGTCTAAATGAAGAATTGACTTGCATCACCTGATATTATATACTTGGCATTTAATATGGAAATTTTTTTTTTCTTGACTTGGGTTTACTTTCTGAACTCAGTATATCAATCTGGTGAGTTTCTTTTACCCTTCGGTGATGTCTTTGTTGAAAGAACCATGTCACTGATTGTCTTTCGCAGCAAGAAGTCAATAACAGGATTATATCACAGGTGGCATGACAAAATGTAAGGACAGGTACATTTGACGATTGGCTTCACAATCGGGTATATAAGGGTTGTTGCGTCCTGTATTCGTGGAAAAAACTGCTGCACGTCTACAAAAGTTATTGCTGCTTCCTCTGGAGATGGTCCGTCAACTTGACAATGCTGTTTGTCATGGAGTGGTGGCTTTACAAAATTCTGGCATGAAACAGCGTGCTATTGCTCGGCAGTATGGCATCACTCAAGGTCAGGTGTCAAAGATCCTGAAACGAAATGCTAAGATGGGTGTCCCTACTCCAATACCGAGGCCAGGACGTCCACGCAGAACCACATGGAGAGATGATCGCCAGCTGCACCGGTTAGTCTGCAATGGCCGTACCAAGTCAGCTAATCGGCTTCAGGCTGAGTGGCAGCAACTGACAAATGTGCCTGTATCCAGAAGGCTAGTGAAGCAATGACTGGTTCAAGCAGGCTATCGTGCCACGCGTCCCCTGAGAAAGCCACGCCTGACCAGACAACACAGCCAGCGCCGATTGCAGTGGGCCAGAGAGCACTGTCAATGGCAGCCAAGACACTGGAATCACGTGACCTTCAGTGACGAGTCTAGATTTCTGGTCTATCGTCAAGATGGCTGCGTCTGAGTGCACAGACAAGTGCATGAAGCCCACAACGAAGATTGTATTGTGCCAAGAGTCCAAGCTGGGGGTTTGGGCTGCTTTTGTGGGGTGACCGTTTGGGCTGCTTTTCATGCAGGGGGCAAAACTGACCTGGTTGTTCTGAATGGAAACCTGAACCAGTTCAAGTACAGGGTCATTATGGAAGAAACATTGCTTCCATTTGCTCGTGCAGCCTTTCGAGGAAACGTTGTCTTCCAAGATGACAATGCACGGCCTCATCATGCTCGCATGATCCAACACTGTCTTGCTGACCGTGGTGTAGAGCATATGGAGTGGCCTGCCATGTCCCCGGATATGAATCCGATAGAGAACTCGTGGGCAGAATTAACGCGTCAAATCGACAACTTGACCAGCAGCCGACCTCTGTGCGTGAATTGCAGCAGACTATTGTCACTGCATGGCAAGCGATTCCTGTCCAAACCTTGGCAAATCTCGTGAACAGCATGCCTCGACGTGTACGTGCTCTCCTGAATGCTCGTGGGGGTTACACGAAGGACTGAACTGTAATTTTACTGTCCGTAATCGCTTTTGTCATAATTTCGCTTTTGTTTTTGTTGATTTTTTTTTTGGCTAATGTGCAAAATAAAGAGATACTTCTGGAAAACGTACAGAAGTTTAACACAGTACTGTCCGTGAATTGAGTTCGATATCAGTTTACATCACCTTCAAGGATCAATTTATTTGCTTCGAAATGTCAAATGTGGTTTTTGTTTCTTTTAAAGGTCACATTAACAAAATCTCGAATAATTTCAATATAATTCCAGTGAACTTTTGGTTCTAAGTCATCTTGAAAAGTAAGTTCACCCCCACAAAAAAAAATTCCATATTAAATGCCAAGTGTGTATATTGTCAATTGAAGTGTGACAGCTTTCTTAATAAACAAGTATTACGTAATTCTTCATGTAGTTTTCCTATATTGTGAAGTCAACCTAAACTTTGTGTGTCTCATTCTGTTACAGTTTGCTAATGTGGAGATGCTTACTACGTTTGTGATGGACAGCTGTGGACCGTACCTGCTCCAAAAGCTGCACAGAAAAGAGTTTGTGGTTCTGCTCGTCTGTTTAACTCAAATGATAATGGGAATTCCTTACATCACCCAGGTATGCGTTGTAGTAAGCAGCACCTGGCCATATGAACAAAGGTTTAAAATCGCAGTGTTGTGAATACAACACAAACACTACAGTTGTAATTTGAACCAACTACATCATACGATTAGACTTGAAAAGCTGATACTGACAAGCTCGCCAAAGTAGAAATGCATACAGAAAGCATAGTGTGACGTTGCAGAGGGTGCAAATTAGGTAGAATGATAAGTTAGCATGGTCTGTGTGTGCTTGTGTAGGTTGGAGCCTTTTTGTGACTCGGGACCCATTGGATGAAGTTGTCCTGTTGTTTATGCCATCAGAGGTGGCAAAGAGTAGACAGGAAACTTCCCCCATGGCCCGTGCTCTGAGCACAAGGCAATTCAGCATGGCATAAGAAGACCTCACAAGGGTGTGCTGCAACATGTCACATTATTGGTCGTTCCTGCAGCCGCCCATGCTAGGGAAGAAGCGAAGAACATTCAAAGGCACAGTGCATGGCTATGGGAAGTTGGTAAAATGGCTGTACACGGACTCGTTTGTTCTCTTCTCTTCGCCTTCTTCTGTCCTTCTCTGATCTGTTTCTGAGGTCTTGGTAGTTTTGTCTCTTCCGATGAAGTCGAGTGACTCTCGGTAGTCGGATAAATTAAGTTGATCATAGCCAGGAACGCTTGCGTTCTCTCTCAGGTCTCTGGTGTCAGTGCAGAGTGAGCCTGCCTTCATAAATGTTGGAGTCAGGGTGACCAGGTATGACTGAAAAAAAAAACAAATACAGATACTTTCAATGTGCACTGCCCCCATGCCAAATAAATAAATAAAATCCTCCAGCGCGGCATTGCTGGGGCGCCTTCGTCGTGCTACAAGTGCGCAAGATCGCCGTCCATGTAGCGACTGTTATCGATACGGGTCCAGCAGAGTGTTTCTATGCATGTCCGCACACTACGACATCTTTCACTGGAAACGTATTTCGCTCCAAAAAACGTCTGGGTGTGGGTTTGAACTCCCTGTACCATCACCCGATTATAATCTGTGGTTGGAAAAGTAATCATCGATTTATAGATGTACTTGGTTGAAAAAAACCGTATGCATGGTTACTTATTCCGTTTGAACGCAAGTGAAGATGAGTGTGGACAAGTGGGGATACACGGGAGGGAAAGGGGATTGTGGGAGCGAGAGGGGATTGGGGGTGGGAGATGGGGAATGGGGGAGACAGAGGAATGGGGGAGAGAGAGAGTGGGAGAGAAAGGGGAGAGGGATCCAATGCTAGCTTTACCCATCACTTTACCCATCTCGTTCACCATAATGTCAAAAGTGGTATTTTTAAAAGAAATTTTTACAAAACAATTGAAAATAAAATACAGAAATATCCAATTTACATAACAATTCAACTTTGCAGAAGTTGCAGAAGCAACTTTCTAATAGCACCTAATTTCTCATCTGAATGACTCAACACTTCTGTGTTCGTCAATCTGGGACAAGCCTGGTCATCAAAGTTATCAAACTTCACACCGGCCTCAACCTCTGGATTCTCTTGCACCCCGACTACAGGCACGACAGGTGAGACAGGAACCATTTTTTTCACAGGCTTCCTCTCATAATATTTCTTCAGTCGGTTGTCATGACACAGCTGCCGGTTTTTCCGTCGGTCAGGAGTTGTCACCACGTAATCTGTTTCATTAACCCTCCTTTCTATTGCATAGGGACCAAAATATCTAGCCTGTAGTGGCTGACCTGGAACAGGAAGCAACACGAACACTCGGTCCTCAGGACGGAAATTTCTTATCTGAGATTTCTTGTCATGTCTCACTTTCATTTTATCGTGTGTCGCTTTCAAGTTTCCTCTCGCAACTTCACAAGCCTTTGCCAATCTGTGCCTAACCGTTGACACATACTCCACCACTGTTGACTCTGACTCCTCCTGTAGCCACTGTTCTTTCACCAATTTCAACGGTCCTCGCACTGCGTGTCCAAACACAAATTAAAAAGGACTGAATCCCAATGACTCCTGAATAGATTCCCTCGTAGCAAACAACAATAAGGGTATTCCCTCACCTCAATCATTGGCACATTCAAAACAATACGTTCCGATCATATTCTTCAATGTCTGGTGGAACCTTTCCAAGGCCCCTTGGCTCTTGGGATGATAAGTACTTGATCTTACTTGCTCCACTCCCAACAGGTGTACCACTTGCTGAAAAAGTGGATGAAATTGGAACCCTGATCAGACTGGATGACCTTAGGTAGGCCAACCAAAGTGAAAAGTTTAATCAAGGCCTTCACAATAACTGCCGCAGTAATTTTTCTAAGAGGCACTGCCTCTGGGAACCTTGTGGAAGCGCACATGATGGTCAGCAAATACTGATGTCCAGCCTTAGTATTAGGTAAAGGGCCTACACAGTCAATAATGACACGGCTGAATGGCTCTTCAAAAGCTGGAATTGGTTTTAAAGGTGTGGATGGGACTTTCTGATTAGGTTTTCCCACCAGCTCGCAAGAATGGCAAGATTTACAGAACTCCGCTACATCACGTCGCAATCCTGGCCAGAAAAAATGTACCAATATTCTGTCACAGCTCTTGTTCACTCCAAGGTGCCCGGCCAAAGGTGTCACATGCGCCAAACTCAATATCTCCTTCCGGTACGGCGGTGGCACCACAATTTGGTAATGAACTTTCCACTCATTGTTTGCTGGCACCTCCGGTGGTCTCCATTTTCTCATGAGTATTTCCCCTTTCATGAAGTAACCAACAGGTATCTTCATAGCCTCTCCCTCTGTAACGGCTTTACCAATTAAACTCTGGATCTCCGAATCTCCGTGTTGTTCTTCAACAAGTCTCTTTCGGACCAGCACCGTTTGTTCAACCTCGTTCCCAGATGTCTCCGACGGACACTCCATTTCCTCTATTGTTCCAGATGCCACCTTTTCCTTGAGTTCCTTGATGTCACTCCCTTTCCTATTACCTCTTTCAGAATTTTCCTCCAATACCTCTAAGGAACCCAAATTCACATCACCTTCCTTCTCCTTCTCTTCAGAGCGCTTCCTACCCATAGCACGAGTCACAGCACAGGATGGAAAGATACCCGGAATCTCCTGCTCTGACTGTGCGGTGTTATTTTCCATACTGGGCTTTTCCACCAACATTGGATTACCAGAAACTCGACCACCGGCCAAATCATTCCCGATAATAAAAGAGATTCCCTTTACAGGAAGAGTGGCTTGCAATCCTACGGTGACTGGTCCTGACACCAAATCAGACTTCAAATGGATGACATGAAGTGGAGCTTTAACATAGCCACCAACCCCCAGTAAAAGAACACGAACACCAGTTGCCGTCTTCTCTGACAATGGCAATGGCTTTAGCTCTTTCACGAGCCTCGATCTTGTATACAAAAAAAAGAAAAGAAAAAAAAAGGCCCTCAAGCATCAAAGATTGATGTGCTCCTGTGTCCCTCAATACCCTAACAGGTCTCTGGTTCGTTAAGTCTCCATCCAGTGAAACAAACCCCTCTGAAATAAAAGGTTTGTAACCCTCTTGAACAAGGTCGTTCTGTGATGCCGTAACTTTGGCATGGGAACCTTCACAAGGCACTGTCCTCCAAGGACGATTTCTCGCATTGGCCAATGCATTCGGAGTTGTACTCGTCTGACTCCGCTCCTGATTTTTCCTTTTCAGGGCATAACATTGGGACATCAAATGCCCAGGTTTCTTGCAAAAAGCGCAAGTAGGCCCGGAGGAAAAACTCGTGGTCTGCCTCGGACCCCCCGGAAGATAAGTCTGTCTTGGAACTGTAGTCTTCTGATCCCTAAAATTCGCGGTATCAGATTTGTCCCCATTGTCATCTCTAGGCCACCTCCATGAATATTTGTTCTCCGCCCCTGATTTACCATAACTCCCCCTGGCTAACTCGAGGCGGGAAGTTAGGTTTGTGGAACCCCATCCTGTGTGTCAAGGCATAGTCATCTGCCACGGTTGCTGCCTCATACAACTCTGGTACTTTCTTTTCATCCAGATGTACTTTAATGTCCGCGTGGACACACTGTTTGAATTCCTCCACCAAGATCAATATTGTCGCAACAGGTTGAAGTCTTTCCCATTCCCCTTAGAGTCACACCACCGATCAAACATGGTTTCCTTCATTCTGACAAACTCCACATGGGTCTCACTCTCATTCTTCCTGGCATTCCTGAATTTTTGCGGATAAGCTTCAGGGACCAATTCATAGGCTTTGAGAATGGTTTTCTTCACTATCTCATAATCTGCACATTGGTCAATCGGTAAAGCCGAATAGATATCTTAAGCTTTACCCACCAGAACACTTTGCACTAACATAGTTCAGGACCCCACAGACCATTTTAGCATTTGAGCCACTTTCTCAAAGTATAAAAAAAAACTTGGCTACCTCCTTTTCATTGAAGGGTGGAACCAGCCTCACATGCCTACCAACATCCCAAGTGTTCTGACTAGTTGTCGAACTAGCCGGCATGGATACTTCTTCTCTCCGTTCTCCCATTAATTCCAGCTCCTTGAGTTTAAGTTCCTTCTGATACTCCAGGTCACGTTCCTTTAACTCCCTTCCGGCTCTCCTTTCCTCTGCTCTTCTCTCCTCGATTTCTCGTTCCTGTTCTGCTCTTCTTTCCTCGAGTTCCCTTTCAGCTCTCCTTTCCTCTGTTCTTCTCTCCTCGAGTTCTCGTTCCTGATCTGCTCTTCTTTCCTCGAGTTCTCGTTCCTGTTCTGCTCTTTCCTTTTCTGCTTTCCTTTCCTCTGCTTTTAACCTTTCCTGGCTCTGCAGTTGCATCTCCATTTTCCGGAGCTCCACATTTTCTTTTTCCTCGGGTAACCAATCCAAGGCTACCTCTTTCCATGTTCCTTGTCCCACCAGAGATTCTACCACCAATGTCTGCATCTCTGCTTTCTTCATATTAACTCGGACCTCCAAGTTAAAATGTTTGGCCAATATCAAGAGTTCCGATCTTTTTAAGGCTTGGAACTGTGCCTCATTAGGGGACGCCGCAAAATTTTCTGCATCAGACACCATGGTGACTATCAGTTAACACCTGTTAACCTTCACACAAAAATATTTCAAAATTTTTTTTTGAAAAATTTGGGAATGTTAGAAAAATTCCAAATTTGGGAATTTGGGGAATGTTAGGGAATTCTATCCCGGACGAATGTTAGGGAATTTAATCCCAGACGAGAATGTTAGGGAATTTAATCCCAGACGAGCCCCAAATTTCTGTTACGTGCTCCTCCCCAAACCCCGGTCACGGTGTACCTCCGAGCCCCGAGACGTGTCACGGCAGAAAGATGTGTTATTCTGTATGTCAAAAATCAATGGTGAAGCCACACCAATTGTTACCAACAAACAAGTATTGTATTAAGATCACATAAGAATAACAGTACAACAACAATAGTAATCAATTGTACAACCAATATATATTTCCTATGATGGTACCATGAGGTTCATACAATACAACTCACTGTGCTCCAAGTGAGAGAAAAGAGGAACATTCCCCAATGTCTCTATTCCGCATTCAAGCCAAAGTCGATCCGCTCCAGCGATCGTTAGAACGACGTCTAATCGAGATCAGAATCCCGTTTGGATGACAGTCACAGTCACGCGGCCAAAGCTGCGCAAAGGTGCCCTCAAGGTGACTGGGAAATCACACCCCTCGGGAATGGACGCCCCACGGCTCCCAACCGGCGAACCGCAGATTTCCCAATCAAAAGCCATGTTACACACACACACACACACACACACACACACACACACACACACACACACACACACACACACACACACACACACACAAGATTCACGTCTGAATGCGGTGACAATGGTTAAGGCAAAGTGAAAAACCTTGAGCTTGAGAAAAAAGCGCAAAGCGCGCGAGTCAAAATGGCTGACGGCCCGTTCTCGAGGAGTAATGGCACTACGATGATTCTCCTCGGAATCGACCGCAAAACCTGACACGCAGGTTGATCTGTCACAGCGATAAGAACTCTATCGCAGGAATCCCCTTCCTGGGAAACCCAAAGTTCACTCGTGACTCTCATTCGCCAATCGTTCGCTCCAGACCTCAAAGCAGCTAGGCTTCTTGTCCGACTCACTCGCTCCGCCTTCTCCTCCTCCTCTTCCTCTTCTTCGTCGTGCGGTTTCATTTAAAACATTAACTTTTTTACCTTTTGCAAATAGTAATCTCTATCTCCCTTAAACGACAACAATAATAGTACATAGAATCAAAAATGTTTACAGTGGATGAAAACCACAACGGAAGTGACGAATCCTTAACAATTGGAGGAGAGTTTGGTGAGCAGAGCTGGTTGCCAGACCATATCGAAGGCACGTGATATGTCAAGGGAGACAGCTCTGATTTCCTGTTTGGCATTGAGGACCTCCATCCATTGTTGAGACAGCAGAAGCAACATGTCCAGAGTAGAATGAGCTGGTCTGAATCCAAATTGATGATCGGAGATCAAGCCATTGGAGAAGAGGAAGGATTTGATATCCGAAGCAATGACGGATTCCATGACTTTGCTGATAATTGGGAGCAGGCACCCGATGTCTGTCGTTGCAAGGATCTGTTTTTGCACCTTTTTTGTGTAAAGCGGTAATGTTTGCTGATTTCCAAGGTGCTGGCGGGTGACATTGAGCAAAAGAGAGGGTGAAAAGAACAGAGACAGTGTAAGGTGGAGCGGCAGATCAGGATTTTAGGACCCGTGGGCTGATGCCATCTGGTCCAGTTGCAGAATCAGAGTCGAGGTTTGACAAAAACTAATCTACCTTGTCAGCAGAGAAGGACACAGAGTCCAGGAGCAGTTGGGTTCGACTGGGTAAGGTGGGAACACAGAGAGATGGGTTTGGGACACAAGATTTTGAGGCAAACACAGAGTTGAGGCATTCAGCTTTGTCACGTGCGGTGTCAACTGTGTAGCCATTTGAGGTAAGGGAGGGGATGGAGGGGGAACCAACACCAGAAACAGATTTGACCAGATGCCACCAGGGTTTGGAGGAAGGAGACAGGTTTGAGAGTTCATTCTTGAGTGTGGAGAGATAGTGCTTCCTGGCACTCCTGAGGGTAGACACACACTTGTTCCGAGCTTGGTGGAAGGAACTGAGATTTCCTTCAGTTAGATTTGTCTTCCAAGAGGCAAAGGCAAGTTGTTTCAGGGCAACTGCCTCACCACAAGATTCAGTGTACCATGAACGGGAGGAAGGGTAAGACAACTGAAGACGAGATGGGAAAAATCTGTGCATGAGAGAGAGCAGTTTGCTTTGGAAGAATTCCCAGAAAGAATTGATGTCAGAGGCAGTAGAGATGGGAGACCAGTCCAGATGATTGATGGCTGCTTGCAGACCGTGCCAGTCGGCCTGAGTGAAATGCCAGACTCGTCGACGCTGAGGAGGCTCTGTGAGAATGGCCAGAGAGATGACCACTTTAACAAGCACATGATCAGAAGAACCGATTGGAGCAGAAGAAGAGCAGCAGACATTTGCAGGGAAGTTTGTCATAACCAAGTCTGGAAGAGAAGATACTCCATTGACTGAGATCCGGGTCGGGAAATTGACAGATTGTGTCAGTCCCAATGGGTCGCAGAAGTCCTTTGCTGGGGGTGCCATGGCTGGTGAGAGAGGGCCCCACACACAGCCAGCTGGCATGATGACAGTTGAAGTCACCACATATGAGGAGGGGGTAGGGGGGGAGAGGGGGTGGGGGGGGAGAGAAGGGGGGGTAGGGGGAGGGGGTGGGGGGGAGGGGGAGGGGGTGGGGGTAGAGGGGTGGGGGGAGAGGGGGTGGGGGAGGGGGTGGGGGAGGGGGTGGGGGAGGGGGTGGGGGGAGGCGGTGGGGGGAGGCGGTGGGGGAGAGGGGGGATGGGGGGAGGGGGGAGGGGGGAGGGGGGAGAGGGGGGAGAGGGGGTAGGGGGAGAGGGGGTAGGGGGGTAGGGGGAGAGGGGGTAGGGGGTAGGGGGGAGAGGGGGTAGGGGGGAGAGGGGGTAGGGGTAGGGGGGGAGAGGGGGTAGGGGGAGGGGGGAGAGGGTAGGGGGAGGGGGAGGGGTAGGGGGAGGGGGAGAGGGGGTAGGGGAGGGGGGAGGGGGTAGGGGGGGAGAGGGGGATGGGGGGGAGAGGGGGTAAGGGGTAGGGGGGAGAGGGGGTAGGGGGTAGGGGGAGAGGGGGTAGGGGGAGAGGGGGAGAGGGGGTAGGGGTGAGGGGGTAGGGGGATAGGGGGTGAGGGGGTAGGGGGGTAGGGGGGAAAGGGGGTAGGGGGTGGGGGGAGGGGGGAGAGGGGTAGGGGGAGGGGGATGGGGAGAGGGGGTAGGGGGAGGGGGAGAGGGGGTAGGGGGAGGGGGAGAGGAGGAAAGGGGGGGGAGAGGAGGAAAGGGGGGGAGAGGAGGAAAGGGGGGGAGAGGAGGAAAGGGGGGGGGAGAGGAGGAAAGGGGTGGGAGAGGAGGAAAGGGGGGGAGAGGAGGAAAGGGGGGGAAGGAGGGGAAGAGGTAAAAGGGAGGGCAGGGGTTAAAGGGGGGGGGAAGGGAGGAGCGAAGGGGGGATAGGGGGAGGGGGAAAGGAGGAGCGAAGGGGGGATAGGGGGAGGGGGAAAGGGCGGCAGGGGGAGGGAGAGGAAGAGGAGGAGGGTGGAAGGAGGAGGAGGAGCTCGATGGAGCAGCGAGCGAGCACTTTATGTGTGTGTGTGTGTGTGTGTGTGTGTGTGTGTGTGTGTGTGTGTGTGTGTGTACGCATGTGGGACCATTACCACCATCACACTGACCTGGCAGAGAACTGACGAAGAAGTTACTTTCCATCCAACACGACTGACTCTGTTCTCCCAGATTTTCCGTCTTTTAGCATCTGATGAAAATCTATACATCTTGAATCCCTTCTCCGTTCTATTTGTGCACCCACAGGCGCTACAACCTGTCATTTTGTCGTAAAATCGATGTAAAACACGAATGAGAACGCTGCGTACAGCGGGAACATTAAAACGCTGACCGATATACGTCCGATCCTGATCCTGTCCGCGATGGACTCAAAATGGCTCCACGCAATCACGTGACTAGATTTTTCCGGACCCTCTAAGTCGCAACTCTGTATATAAAGGGACTCTCGGTAGGGAGAGCAGTTGATCGTGTGTCAGAGATTACAGAAGAGTTACAAGAAAGGGAAGGATAAGGAGGATGAAAGGTTTGATAGTGATGGGATGAGGCACAGTGAGGGGTTGTTTGAGGGGGAGTAGAGGAAAGTAGAAGGTTGGGGGAGGTGGAGGTGAGATAGAAGGGAGACGGAGTGGGGAGGAGGCAGCTTTGAGGGGGAGGGGGGAGAATTGGAGAGGGATGGTAGGGGTGGGAGATTTGAAGGGGAGGGGTTGGGGAGGAGATTTGAAGGGGATGGGTTAGGGGTGAGATTAGGAGGGGAGGGGAAAGGGGGGAGTTTAGGAGGGGAGGGGCATGGGGGTTTATTTGGAGGGGAGGGGCAAGGGGGGGAGTTTAGAAAGTGGATGATTAATGAAAGACGAAAATTTATAACAAATTGGGTTTATTGTGATTTTCAAGTTAGAGATCCGTTTAAGAACGATAGAGGAAGGGTTGGATTGAATGTGAATTTAGAGCATGCAGTGAGGAAGAATTATAAGAGATTGAATTTTTTTGGAAGTGGAATGAGTTGAAGAGGAAATTGAAAAGAGCCTTTTAAATAGGAAGAAAAACAGCATGTTGTAATAAACCACTGAATAAAACACTGCAGGGGAAAGTTTAAACATATTTAAACAGAACCGTGAAGAACAATCTTATATTCACAAAAATACCAACGGGGAGAGGGCCTCGAGGGACAACCACGAGTCACATGAACAGGGCAAAAGGTGGAAGGCAAGGAGATAATGGGGGCGGGGCGAGACAGCGCACGTGGACAGAATCACATGATGAGACAAAAGCACACGTGGAGAAAGGGAATTTTTTTTTTTTTTGGTTTTGTTTCTGGGGGGTTTTGGGGGGCGGGGGATTTAAAACATTAGACAAAGAGTAGATGTTCAGGGAAGTTCAGGGGAGAATGGAAAAATCGAAGAACCAAGCAAAAACAGCAAATGAAGGAACTTAGTGAACAAACTTCGACGGGGGAAGCCTCAGGCTACAAGGCCGCACATGCAGAACAAACAGAAAACGAATAATTTATTACGAGTTACAGGAAATTCAAACCAAAACGAACCAGAAACAAACAATAACGCATAGACGCCAAAATAATGAGCAGAAATTTGACAAACACACAATTGGAAAAATAACTTAACTTTGGATGCCCGGAGAGAACAAAAGTCGCCACCTCGATCGCGAAACCGGAAGTGGAACTTCAGAAACCGGAAGCGGCACGTCTTTGGTATGATTTGGCCAGGGTTTGAACTGCCGACCTCTGAGACGCAGAGAAGATGCTCCAACCATTAAACCACCAAGTCTGGTCTTTTTTGAAGACTGCCTGGAGCATATCGGCATTGAGCGACTTCAATGACCTTATGGTGTTGATAACCTCTTTCTACGGTGCATCCAAAAGGGTTTTTCATATGTGTTTGTTCCGATGTAGCGCAAGAATAGGTCTGTCTGTCTGTCTGCCCAAGCAACAACTGTTTTACCATTTTATGGAGAATAATAATTCATAATTGGGTCAAAATGTGAAAGCGCAAAGTAATATTCAGTGTAAATAGCCCTTATTAGCCCATCCGCTGCACAGCACGAGACGGCCGGGTTTTTAAAATCGTTTTTGTGTTTCTTTATTTAATTACCACGAGCAAACGTGTCCGGTGTTGCTGGATAACACTGAGTCGCTTCCTGATGGTACTATGAAGAGAGGAGGGGAGGAGAGGAAGGCGGGGGAGGGAGGAGAGGAGGGAGGGGAAGGGAAGGAAGGGGGAGAAGAGAGAGGAGAGGGAAGGGGGAGGAGAGTGGGAGGGGGAGGGTGGAGCAAGGAAGTGGGAGAAGTGAAGGCGGGGGGGGGGGAGACGCCTCACCACACATCGCTACACTATAAACTCCGGAAGGGAATGATACAGTACAATGATACAGTTCGACATGGCGGACATTTGATTTGTTGCTTTTTAACAAGTATATTTTTATAGGTATATTCATACAAATATCTATTAATACAATGAAAGTATATCACACAAAAATGTTCGTCAATAAAAAAATGGGTAGGTAAAAACAAAAAGAAAGCTCTGTCTACTGTAATGCCATAGTTTGCAAAAGCAGCCTGAATAGCGTTCACCAAGTGGTGGTTCACCTCGTTAGTCATATTCAAAAAGGGTGTTATGACACACCCAAACTTCCCTGGCCTTGTGACTAATTCATTAAGTACACACTACTACACAGGCATTTCTCACTTCATTTGTGGAGCCCTCGCCAAGCAGCTTAAGCACTCCAACAAAATGGGCGATAAGGAACGGCTGGCTTGGCAAGCGATAGCAAGCTGATTGCTTCTGGTTGAATTGGCCAAAAGTGTTCGGGACACCACCTCTTTAATACTTGAAAATATACACAATCTGGGTCCATCATCTAGAGGGAATTTAAAAAACAGATCGCAGTACAGTGGAGTGACACCCTATACCATGAAAGTATGAATTAAGTAAAAAATTATAATGAAGTAAAAAAAAAAAAAAACTAACCCCAGAAGGAGAATGTCAGCCTCGCTTAAATAAATGAATATATACACTTCATTATAAGAATCGCTAGACATGGTAAATTTTGTCAGGTTTCACTCCAGATTTGGACATTTATTTCGTTAGTCTACACTCTACAGGATCCAATCCTCATGTCCGAATGCAGATTTTGATGATATGCTTCAATTATGTAATGATAATAATCGATCGCGTTTCCAAGGCAAGGCACGTTTGAATTGGCCGAAACAAAATGGTGGCTAAAGAACACAGCGAGTGGCAGTCGGCGGACCAAGATGGTGGGCCGCCATATTGGTAACGCTTTTTCGGGGTTTTTCTTATGAGCACCTCGTTCATCATCGTCAAAAAGGGTGTTATAACACACCCAAACACTCAGTTTTCATCATTGCAATCTGTTGGAGGTCCAGTTGTATGCATGCAAAGTTTGAGGCAGCTAGGTTTCATGGTTTTGGAGTTATCGAGGAGAAAGACGGATGGACGGACACTGCCTTTTATTATTATAGATTTGAGCTTCAGTGAGTCTGTCCAGGCCATAACTTTTTTATCATTCGAGATTTTGACTTGAAATTTTCAACAAACCTTTATTTTGAAAATATAGAGAACACTGATTAATAAAAATTGCCATTGCTGCTGTTGTTTTTATCAAGTTTCATTTGAGTACAAAGCGGATATGGACGGGCTTTGCATTCGGGATGCTTTCTAGTTTGAATTTATAAAGAAGGACTTCAGTCTCCAAGACAATGTCAGTATTTGCCTGTATTTCCTATCACAGGATCCAAGGTGTGATCCATCCATATGGAATGTGCAGCAATACATAGACTTTCCAAATATCCTTTGTTGATGGCCAGGTCACGTTCTTTCAAATCTGTCTTTTGGCAGCATGTTGGCGATGCCAAGTAATCTCAGTATTGATTGTACACAACAATGATTGGGACAATGTTGTACACGTTTTATTTTTAACAAATTCTTATACCATCCAGTGCATTGTGGACAAATGAACCATGATCAATCCCGCCCCTCTTCCTGCAGAGTGGAATGTACTTGTTCCAGCTGATAGAAGGTCAAATTCTTTTTTTCATCTTTCCATTTAATATATTAATCGAGCTGGTTGTGATCTTCTGGATATATGGTGAGTATCTTTAACAAATTGTAGAGTGTGATTAAAAATATTTGGATCGTTTCAGAAATAATGATGTTTAATATTTGACACCCAATGTTGCATGATTTTTTTTGTGCACAAGGTTGAGGCTTGTGGTGGAGCTAGAACACAGAATGAATCATGATGTAACAAACCAAAAGGAGCAGCAGAAAGAGAGAGGGGCACACAAACAATAGGAATAAGGGAAAAATAGAGGGAGACTTGGATAAATAATGGATGTGGGGAATAATGTGGGTGTTGTGGAGGACACACGGGTTGGACAAGATGGATACATCAGCCAGACTCTCAGGAAGGCCTAGCTGGAAACTTGGAAAGATGTGGGATTGGGGAGGGTTTATGCAAAAAAAACATGGTTTAATAGAAAAGTTTATGGTTTTAGATAAGGGATGATTTGAGATGGTGGGGAACAGCTGTTTCCAAGATCTGGAGGGAATAATGAGATTGCAGAGAATGGGGAAGTTAGTTGTTGATATAGCACACCTCCTGGTGGCCTTTAAAAACAGCTATATGAAATGCGACCACCATTTTTCTGCAGTACAGCAACGATATTCAAGCACAAGTACCCAAATGTATACAGTACGCAAACCTATCTTTGTGACCTATATTACCTCCACCACCGAAGGTGGACGGAGGATATGTTTGTTTCAGATGAAAATTCATGATTTTATGCAACCTTGACCTTTGACGTTTTGTTGCAAAAAAACCAATCAGCTTCTTGATTGGTGAACCAATTCAGTCATACAACATGCGGATTCGTATTCAGTCACCCAATATGCAAATTCTTAAAATTTCAGGTCAATTGCATGAAAATTGATGATTTTATGTGACGCTTGACCTTTGACCTTTTGACCAAATTATTTTTTTGTGTTCTCCATATTCTCATAATAAAGCTTTGTTGAAAATTTGGTAACAAGAGCTCAAATGGTAAAAAAAAAAAAAAGAAGTTACGGCCTGGACAGACACATACACAGAAGTGATTGCAAAACCCCGTCTCCCGCTGTGTTGGGGATTGGCTAAATTATAGTCTTCACAAGCTAGTCCAAAGTGATGCAGCTAAAAAATGCAGATAAAATGTGACTAAATCAGATTGACAGAGAATATCATGATTTTCAGTTGCATAAGTATTCAAACCATTTGCTAGCTAATGAACACCAAATCACTTCAGGAGCAAATTATTTGTTTGAAAGGTTACAAAATAAGTGTAATAGGTTTCATGTTGGTTGTTATCTCCATTTGCGGGGTTTTGTTCCACCTGCATGTAATCACTTGTTAACCCGTCCCCTGCACAGCAGAAGGGGTTTTGTAATCGTGTGTGTGTGTGTGTGTGTGTGTGTGTGTGTGTGTGTGTGTGTGTGTGTGTGTGTGTGTGTGTGTGTGTGTGTGTGTGTGTTTTGTTGTCTTTGTCCGTCAAATGTCCGCAAACATGAAAATGATGAAATTATACAAAATGAAAGGTGAAGCAGGGCAGCCCCCAGCTGAACTAGCCTCCCTGGGGACTAACCATCCTCAGAGGATTTGTGTTCCTCGACAAGGTAATGCTGTAGTTAACTCAGATATCCGGGCTGTAGGAGGTGGCCATTCTGGGTTAGCCAATGGGGAACACTTGTCCGAAGTCAAAGTGCGTAAATGTGGGATTTGCAATCGCAAAACTTGTCTTATACTTACCACAAACAATATAATTAATTGTACAGTAACGGCTAAATCTTACAAGTTAAAAGAAACGAAAGAATTATTTACATGTAAAACCTCAAATATAGTTTACCTAGTGACCTGTAGCAAATGTGCAATGCAATATGTTGGTGAAACAATGCAGAGATGTAATGTGAGAATGAATGCACACAGGAGCGGCATGTAAAACCCAGATAAAACTGCTGGTTGTCCACTACTTACCCATCATTTTACTTCTGGATATTGTGAAAATGCGAGCTTCAGTGTTCAGGTTATAGAAAAGATAAGCGGAAATGGCCGTAAAAAGAATGGGATGGAAGATAAAACAATCACACAATTACGAAAGCGTAGAGAACTTTTCTGGATTAAAGAATTAAGAACTGCTTACCCTTATGGATTAAATGAAAGAATTAATGACACCTATACACAGCAAAATGGACAAAACATCATCGCCTCTGTGTTTAACACCTCACCACGAGACTCTCAGAGACACAGAGTACATAACTATGGACGTAAATGTCCAATTATCGACACACCACAACAAATCGTAAATGAATGGTTAGATCTTAACAAATCCAATATCTGCACATTACTTCACAGCAGCAGAATTAAGATAAATACCTTTAAAAAAATACAAATGAAAGAAGTTTGGCAAATCGTGAACAGATTAATGGAAGAGGACGATCAAGAGGAACTCCCAATCCAACACATGGCAGCAATTCTGGCCATGATTGATCATAAAATGTACAAAGAGAAACCTAAAGAAGTTAATAGTAGAAGAGACAATGATATCATCAAAATTATGTTTGATAACAAAGGGGTGGAAATGATCAATATCGAGAAAATACTTCAACATAAGGAAGTGTGGAGTAAACTTCCAGAAACAATACAACAGAGAGAGCGACCAAGAGATGTGTACACTTTGGGAAGTTCAATTCGGGGAAAGATCTTCAACTACAAGGACACTGTACAATCTATAGATGTAGAGGAATGGCTAAATAACATCATTGTAATTGTGAACATTCCGCATTCAAAGATCCACATCATAAACACGTCATCGCAGGTGATCTCAGAATAGTGAAAGATAAAAGATTACGTGCGTTACTTACAAAAGGACCAAATTATCGAGAAAATAAAAGAATAAACTGGAATAAAGCAATGGAACTTACAATGATGGGACTGGGCGAATGGATCAGAGGACAAATTGATAAACATAAAGTACCAAACACACAAATGGCTTTATGGTTGGAGGAGGTAGAGAAACATGTGAAAAGGAGAGTTGTTGATTTGAAATGAAAAGTTCGAATCAATAATCCGAAGGCAATTTTAAACAATCCAGAGACACGTGATTCCTTAAGGCAGCTTCAAACGCAATGTGTTATTGTTCCAATTGACAAAGCAAATAATAAAATTGCATTTGTATGTAAAACATTCTACATTCAAACACGTTTGGAAGAATTGGGCTGAGACACGGGAATTTCAAAGACCTACAAAATAAGTAACGAGAACAAAACAGACTTGATACAACACCATACAAATCACTCAACGGTGAGAAGACTGCTAGCTCCGGATAAACACCATAAATTACCATTCATTTACTGGATCCCAAAAATGTACAAACACCCTTGTAAGATGAGGTTCATCATCGCAAGTGGAGTATGTAATTTGAAACCTTCATCGGGTAGTATAACAGCGGCGATGAAACTAATCTATAAATGCTTAAAAAATTACCATGAAAAAGTGACGTTTTATTCTGGTATTAAGATATTCTGGATCATTGACAATTCCAAACCGGTAATCGACAGTATCCATAACATTAATAACAAGGGTAAAGCAAAATGTCTTTCAATTTTTGATTTTTCCACATTGTACACAAACATTCCACATGACAAGCTCGTAACCGCATTGGACAGAGCAGTAGATAAAGCATTTGCAGGAGGTAATAGCGTATACATTAATGTATATCAAAACAGAGCACACTGGTCTGTAAAGGATAATCAATATTCAGGCAGTTTTTCAAAAAGTAAACTCAAAGAAAGTATTCCATTTCTGCTAAACAACAGTTTCTTTACATTTGGCAACAAAATACTCCAGCAGACAGTGGGGATGCCCATGGGTTCAGATCCCCAGATACTCCAGCAGACAGTGGGGATACCCACGAGTTCAGATCCAGCCCCTTTCTTTGCAAATTTGTTCCTGAACATGTACGAGTTCGATTGGGTCCAGAACATGTGCAGGAATAAATTAACCTCACAAAGGTGTGGAAACATCTTCAGGTTCATTGATGATTTGTTGGCAATTAATGATGGATTTGTGTTTGAACAGCTTCATGATATATGTCCAAAAGAACTTGAATTAAAAAAGGAAAACCAAACTTCCACTTCAGTTTCCTTTTTAGAATTACAAATTTAAATCCATAATAATAAATTTCACACCAAATTATTTGATAAACGAGATGCATTTCCATTCCACGTTGTCCGAATGCCTTTCTTAGACAGCAACATTCCCAAAAAGCTATTTTATGGTACGGTTGCAGGTGAAATAATTAGGACTGTAAGAGCAACCACACACAGCTCTGAACTGATCAATAAATTACAACAACTCGTCAGACGTATGTTAGCACAGGGAGCTGCAGTTGGTAGATTAAAACAAGTTTTCTGTAATATCACAAAACGATACCAAATCGAATTAGTAAAATACAATACGAATATAAAAAATATTATTCATGAGATATTTATGTAAATACAGTACAATATAATAATTAAATATACTACAAATCAATGTTGTTAGGAATCAGTGGTTGCTAGGATATGGCGACATGCCAAAAACCGTTATAAATGACAGTTTGGACATTCGAAGTGTACAATATAATATTATTATATTACAGTACAATATAATACAAGTACAGTACAATATAATATTATTCGTGAGATCTTTATGTAAATACAGTACAATATAATAATTAAATATACTACAAATTAATGTTGCTCGGAATCAGTGGTTGCTAGGATACGGCAGCATGCCAAAAACCGTTATAAATGACAGTTTGAACATTCGAAATAGAGTTTGATAGAAAGGTAGGTGGTGTGGTCATGCTGTTTGGTCGATTGATGTATTTAAGGGTAAGATGTGAATGATTTAATGATATTATCATATTATAGTGTGTGTAAGGAAAGTTATAAATATATGATAACACATTAAATCCTATTGCGAGTAAAGTTGGAATAAGTGATGTTGCATTGATGGGTTGACTGACTGCCTGGACGCAACTGAGGTTGTGGATCCACTGATTTACCATCAATTGATGTGGATCCATGATCGAGGTTGTGGATCCGCCGTTTGGAGAGGTCCTGGGCTGAAAGGATCGAAACCTCGAGGAAGAACGGTGCCCAGGTGATGATCTGCGCAGTCGGGAAACTAGTCAATTGTTTACAGGTTAAGGTTCTTGCTTTAGGTGGAGAAACTATGTTTGAGGTTTACAATTTAAATAAAGGTGAATGTGGGATGTTGTAAAATTAACATCATTTACAACAATCCTTTAAATTATTTAAGTTTAGGAACAACAGATACTGTACAATGAATTAAGTGTGTGTGTGTGTGTGTGTGTGTATGTGTGTGTGTGTGTGTGTGTGTGTGTGTGTGTGTGTGTGTGTGTGTGTGTGTGTGTGTGTGTGTGTGTGTGTGTGTGTGTCTGCCTGTGAATGAAAGAGAGGGATAGAATTGTGAGGAACAGAAATGAAAAAACGAGGTGTGTGTGTGTGTGTGTGTGTGTGTGTGTGTGTGTGTGTGTGTGTGTGTGTGTGTGTGTGTGTGCGCGTGCGTGCGCGTGTGTGTATGCGTGTCCAGGCTGTAACTTTTTTTTTTACCATTTGAGCTTTTGTCTTCAACTTTTCACCAGAGTTTAATTATGATAATACGGAGAAGGCAAATTAATAATTTGGTCAAAAGATCAAAGGCCAGCATCACATAAAATCATCAATTTTCATCCAATTGACCTGAAATTACAATTTACCATTTGAGTTTTGTCATCAAATTTTTACCAAGGCTTTATTATGAGAATATAGAGAAGGTAAATGAAACAATTGACCTGAATTAATAATTTTGTGAAAAGCTCAAAGGTCAAGCATCACATAAAATCGTCAATTTTCATCTGATTGACCTGAAATTTTAAGAATTTGCATATTGGGTCACTGAATTTGTTTAACAATCAAAAGGTAGAAGATTTTTTTTTTTAGATCAAAAGGGCAAAGGTCAAGGTTGCATAAAATCACCAATTTTCACTAGATTCACCTGAAAGTTATAGAATTTGCATATCAGGTCACGGAATTGGTTCACGAATCAAAAGGTCGGAGTCGATTGTTTTTTAGATCAAAAGTTCAAAGGTCAAGGTTGCATAAAATTGTAAATTTCCGTTCAATTGACCTGTCATTTTAAGAATTTGCATATTGGGTCACATAATTGGTTCACCAATCAAAAGCTAGAACCTGATTATTATTTTTTTACATCTAAAGCTCAAAGGTCAAGGCTGCATCAAATCATCAATTTTAATTTTGTATTTTTTAAAACTGTTTTCCTTATTTTGGTATTGTGAGGAAGAAGAAGAAGAAGAAGAAGAAGAAGACGTCTGAGTACATCAACCAACAAGGCACACATGAAGACCAAGCAGCTCTCCAAAGAAGTCGGACATAAAGTGGTGCAGCAGAATCATTCAGGAGATAGTTATAAGAACATTTTAGTCACTCATTATCCCTTTGAGTACGGTGAAATCCCTCAATAAGAAACGGAAGACATATCATACCACCCAGAATCTATCCAGATCAGGTCGCCTATCCAAACTCAGCAGCCGAGCAAGCAGGCAACTGGTTCAGGATGTCACTGTAAATCCAACAATGACTTTGAAAGATTTGCAAGGCTCCTGTTTTGCAATATCCTGTTTCCCTTTACAAAGCTGGCATTTATGGAAAGGTGGCAAGAAAGAAGCCATTGCTGAAAAAATCGCATCTAGAAGCTCGTATGGAGTTTGCAAAAAAGCGTTTTAATGATACTGCAGGCATCTGGAGAATAGTTTTGTTGCCAGACAAGACAAAAATTGAACGTTTTGATCTAAATTCAAAGTGTTACGTCTGTCGCAAGCCTAACACCGCACATCACCCAGTCATCAACCATCTCTACTGTCAAGCATGGTGGTGGCAGCATCATGTTATGGGGCTGCTTTTCATCAGCAGGGACTGGCAAACTTGTCAGGATAGAAGGGACAATGGATGGTGCAAAGTACAGGAGAATCCATGATGTAAACCTGCTTGAGTCAGTCATTAATCTGAAACTGGGTAGGAAATTCACATTTCAGCAGGACGATAATCTGAAGCATAAAGCTAAATCCACACTGGACTTGCTCAATGAGAAGAAAATAAATGTTCTTGATTGGCCCAGTCAAAGTCCTGACTTGAACCCAATTGATAATTTATGGGGAGATTTGAAGATTTCAGTCCATTGACGATTCCCATCAAACTTGGCAGAACTAGAGTAATTTTCAGGTGAAGAATGGGCAAAAGATTTCACCATCTCACTGCAAAGCTGCTAGAGACCGACCCAATAAACTCGTAGCAGTCATTGCTGCAAAAGGTGCTTCCATCAAGTACTGGCTGAAGCACCTGTGAATACTTTTGCAGCCAACGAGTGTTGATTTGTACATGTTTTTTGCAGGTATTACTGACATGTAACCTACTTCAACAAAACAATGGTTAGTTTGATCTCTTCAGTAATGAGTCAAAAAAGTCCATTTGGAAAAATTGTTTCCACATAGTTTGTAATCGTACTGAAATACACAATTTGGTGTCTGTCTGTCTATCTGTCTGGCCGATCGTGATACATTCGGTCGTTACTTATCCAATCTCAACCAAACCTGACAGGAGGACTAAGGGTCACACAATGGAGGTTGTAGTGAATTAATGTGCCCCCAACCACAAGGGAGTTGGCTACCTCGGGCGAAATCCATGTTAAGGTATATCCATGTATAGATCCATAATCGTGGCGTTTTTCCAAGGCTGCTTCTAATTAAAAAAAGTAAAAACAACACTTTTGATAATAGCATAAATAATAGTAATGTTATTAGAAAACAAAATTATTTCTAATCATATCCCCCATCCCCAAGGGTTTTTCCTCCTTGGACAAATACCATGTTAACGTTTGCAAGTTGCTTATCATGGTGTTTCATGGGGCACCCAAAAAATAGTGTTAGTCACAAACAGGTATGCTTACCTTTGAAAAACAATCGCTTCTGCTGTTAAACACTAAACTGAAAGGGAGGAAAACCCGGATGTGTTCAGTTGCCAAGCAGCTAGCTAGCGCTTGCTAAGCGAGCCGGTCCTTATCAATGGCTTTGAATGGAGTGCTTCCTTGAATACATAAGCTACTTGGTGAGTGCTCGACAAGAAACTTGGTAACTGAACACACCCCACACGTTCTTGAGGCCCGATTCTAGATCTACTGTAATCTATATATCCAAGAGAGGAGAATAACATGACAATTCCTGCCACTCCCATAAGGAGTGGGTATATTAGTTCATCAAAATGTGTCATTATTGGTAAGGGGTGAATACTCCTCCAGGCCACTGTATTGATTATAATTACATTATTGCATTGACTTTCAAAATCACGGGCCCTGAAGAAATGACCAATTACCACCACCTTTGGTCAATCATCAGGCCTGGGCAGCTGGTTCATGAAATAATTTTGCCAAAAACTCTGGCAAACAGCACAATAAGGTGGGAGTAATTGGGGTCTTTGCCAAATTAGTAGTGGTGCCAGTGGTAGTAGTTGTAGTAGTAGTAGTTGTAGTAGTAGTTGTAGTAACAGCCTGATGAGTGCTAAATTCCCAAAATAAATTAATTCTGCCATACTTTGCAACAGAAGCCTGGTGTTGGCTTAGCGGTTAGGGTGCCGGCTTGGGATCCAAGGATCCTGGGTTTGAATCCCGGTTGATCGTTGACTTAACGCCAGGGGGGTTGACTCAGCCTGTCATCCTTCCGAGGTCGGAAAATTGAGTACCAGTTCACTGGTAATTCCCTGTGTGTCGCAAGAGGCGACGAACAGGGTTGGTGGCAGGAAGGGCATCCGGCCGTAAAACATTGCTTCAGAAAAAGAGGACCACGGTGCCCGAAAAAGGCCAACCCCTGCTCTGCGGGGAAAAATGGCCTCTAAAGGTAGTTTTATATTTTGCAACAGGTATAAAAACAGATGTCCCCGAAAGGTGAAGAAGTAAGTAAATTAAACCCCAGCAAGAAGACAAAACACTGTACATTGGGATCAGAAAGAAAAAACAAGAAAGGAAACCTGTACCCATGTTTCATGCAATCACTACAACCTTTACCAAGGCCCTTCACTTTGTTTGAGTTAAGATATTTGAATGTCTATTAAACTATTCTTCACTCAATATTGAAACTATTTTAAAGTGGCGCTGATTAAATCTTTCAGGTACGAAGCGACTCTGTGCCAATGTGAAGGAGATGACGGGACAGAAGCCTGGTCTGTGTTTCCAAATATGCTGGAGATTTTTAACCCCTTGCATCCTCATGGTAACTCAACGGAGCACATTCATTTATTTCAGTGACAAAACATGAACGCTATTCATAAAAATTGCATCTCAATTGTTATCATATATTTCAACACGATTGTCTCTCTGTGTCTGTCTGTCTGTCTGCCTTTGATCATTATGAACAGCCACATCGTTTAAGTTACAAACTCCAAACTCGGGGTATAAATACAACTTTGTGTGGGGTGTAGTATAGGCTACGTGACAAAATAGTAGAGGGCCCAGTGGTAGTCGTACCAGCAACAGCCTGACGAGTGCTAAATTCCCAAAATAAATTAGTTCTGCATTATTTTGCAATAGGTGTGAAAACAGATGGCTCCGAAAGGTGAAGGGGTAAATTAAACATCAACAAGAAGTCAAAACATGGGTGTGTGGGTGTGTGGAGGGCCGGGGCAGGGCGCGATTTCTCTATGTAAATGTGTACCGTGTAGTGCAACTTTGTTGGTGGTGGTATCAGCCAAAACCTCAACAAAGGTGGTCGTGTCAGGGGGTATTACAATTTCCTTCTTTTCCTGGACAACGGTCTTTTCCTCCCCTACCTCTTCTCCCTCTCCTCTCCCTTTTCCTTCCCCTTTCTAGCAGCAAGGGACATGATGACTAATTGCTCCATCAGCGAAGCGATTGGTCAGCTCTTCTAATTTATGATGATTTTATTCAAATGTACACTGTCTTGTGATCTTGAAACCCTGCAATTTGGCATTCGTAAATGTGGGAAGAAGGCTGCCAGTGGTGATGGTGGGGTGAGGTGGGAGAGTAGTTAACTTTAAAATTGAGAAGGCCATTTGACTTGTAGAAAATGATGCATGTAAAACTAGAAGTCACTAGGCCCACATGAACAGACGGTGCAGGCAGAATCAATTCACCAAGCTTTTTCCTCAGATACCGACGCTCTGCTAGTAAACGTTTGGTTAGTGTGGCAAGGTTTAAAACCAGGAACAACCAATCCACTCTTTCAGTACGAGAGGACAAAGCACCAGGGTGAAGGTGAAGTTTTACGTGGACTCTCTCATCTCGAGGGGCTTGGAGCTAGGAGCTTCACCACCCGCTCGCTATTCACGACAACCCAACAAACTTTCCACTTCTCGGGGTTATCTTTTGTCTTGTGCCATTTTTGATCGCTTATTGCCAGTGGAATATTCATTTTGTTTAACCACCGCTCTGGTCACCCCGAAGCACTGGTGTTTTTTGTCTCCTGAAAATCAACATTTCACAACGGGATTTCCCACCGAGACCTGTGACCCAATTCTGAGGAGCATTGGCTGTATCTCAGTGGAATATCCACCTTTATTCCTGTTTCGCCATGTTCGTCGAGCCTAATCGAGACGGAGGATTGCCAGGAAGCATCTATCCACTGTATGACCACACACACGAGTCGAAATTCATGCATACAAGAGATCTCAGACTAGAGATCAGGGCTGTCTCTCAACATATCTTGAGCTTTCGATACAGTCTGGCACCCTCTTTATTTCTTTGCTGAGGACTCCACCCTCTGCTGTGACATCCCTCATCCTTCATATCGGCAGAGAACAACATCTTTCCTCTCTTCAGACCTCGACAAAATCAAAAGCTGGTCAAACACTTGGAATATCTTTCAATCCTGAAAAACTCACACTCTCAGTCTATCTCTCTGAAAGAACAGTATGGCAAACCCTCCATCTACTTTCGCAACAATCCTCTTAAAAACTCATGGGTCTCACTGTCAGCTACGATCTTCGAAGTTGGCTTCCAAAGCCAGTTGCCGACAGGACATTCTCTGTCGTGCAAGGTTCTTCCTTTGCACGGCTGAACTCTTATCCATCTACTCTACACAGCCTTCATCCGCAGCTTGATTAAGTACTGCTCCCCACTGTGGGCTAGATTTCCAGCTTTTCCTTCCTAAGACTATGCTTCTGCATCCATCTCGTCTCCCACGTGCATCCTCATCTTCCCCTCATTCCTCCCCACATCACTTGTTTGTCCCAAGTCTCCCTGTTTTTTCCGCTAATCCCTGCTGTTGGTGTTCAACCTTCTTTCGACTGTTAATTTTGTTCTGTTGCTTCCTGATCCGTTCTGTGTTCCAGCTTTTCCATGAACCATTACTTAATGTATGTAAATGAACCGTCATCCTGATACTTCATAGGCAAGGCTTTTCATCAGTGAATGAACTGACCTCTGGATGGACGTCAAGCTGGATGTCTCTTCTGCTAGGATTTGATGACAGATGTTAAAGATCCTGCAGTAACTTTCAAAAAGAGCAGGCTCTGAGGTGCTGGTACATTGGCAAAGTTTTAATTTCCTCCCCTCGTTAAGCAGCCCTTCAGCAACATCTTGCAATGCAATCACAGTCTGTCCAGAGTACATTTTCAGCTATGGAAACCTTTTCGGAGTGGTCATGGGTCCTAAACCTCATGACCGTGATGCCTTCTGGGATATGGGAGAATCACGTTCACTTGGCTCACAATGCAAGTAACCTCAGCACAACCTCAGTTGTGAGGAAAGATGAGAATAATGGCTGTTTACAAGAAATATGATGAAAATATTACAAGATTATATCATAAGTAACCCTGGGATATCTTATTTGCATCTTAATGCTGCAAATTTGCTCTTCGAAAAGCCAAGATCTTGGAAACGTCAAAACAATATTTTTCATCACCTTTCTGCCAGATTGAGGCCTAAAGGCCTTCCGTTTCAATGCTTTGATTTGAGCATTAGGGTATTGTTCCATTGGGATTTGAGATTAGGGCATTGTTCCAAAATGAGAAAGGTGCAGATCTGAGAAAGGGAATATGTCGTTGATGTGACGTGATTGAAAAATTAAAAATTATTGGAGTTTGGTGAGAGGTTTGAAATAATAACTTATTTTCCTGGATTCCTGCAGGCAATAATCCTTTCTAAAATCATTCTTTACAAGACCGTTCGCTATGGAGAATACACTTACCCTTCATGGGCGTTGGTGTTTCTGGGGTGGATGACAACCATCTTCATCCTCATTTGGCTCCCATTAGGAATGGTTCATACGCTCACCAGAACTACTGGCACCTTCTGGCAGGTAATCCACAGCAAGATGAATGAAACAAGGAAAAAGTACATTTGCATGTGCATAAAATATATATTACACAAAAATAAGCGCCAAAAATAAACACAAACATTATTACAAAGACCAAATGACATGGTGAAGTGTATTTCAACCTGAAGACCAGTCTGGTAAAGCTCATCCAAAACAATCCACATGCACCTTTACTCAAATGCCAAAACACAAAGTGTTTTGTGCAGCATGATGACAGTTGGGAAGCAAGGCCTGGGTTAAGTTAACTTGTACATGTGTCATTTTATTGTTTAATTTATACCATGCATTCAAAAATCTGTTTTATCTATTACCAGCAAAGGTACCTGGCATTGCTGGGCAATGGAGATTCACTTATCTGAAGGGAATATTAAGAGAGGGGGAGGGAGAGAGAGCAGGTGAGAGGGGAGAGAAAGGAGGGGATGGGGGAGATGATGAGGCCTTGAAGGGATGAGGGAGGGTGGAGAGGAGCAGGGAAGTGGAGGGAACAAGAGAGGAGATGGGAGTGGAACTAGAATCAAATTTGTGAATTTGATTTATTTTTTCTTCCTAACTCTGGATATTTCCTCCAAGTAGTACCCAGGCATGGCTGTGGCAGCCTTCATAGCGATCCTGCTGGTGATTTTTTTTTGTTGCACTCAATAAAGTTGTACTTTGGGCACATTTCTTAATCTTTTCTTCTCTTGATATAATTGTTGGAACAGTAGAAAAAATTAAGTTTAATGCTTTGGCAATATGGAGGAGAAAGGACAACCCTGCTTAAAGCTGAGTTATAAGATAAACAGTTAGTTATAAAAATCGGTTAGTAATAAAATTAAGTTAGTAAAAGTAAAAAAGTTAGTAAATTTTTTTACAGATTTCACTCTATATTTTCGCATTATTTAGTCCTCGAGATCTGATCCTACAACCTGAACCAAGATTTTTATTATATTGTTACATTTGTAGGGGGTAGGCAATGATTACTTTAGTACAGGTAGAATGTGTAGGTAATATGCTCCGAATGTCGTGTAGCCATCTTGATGTAAATAAGTCAGCTCTGGGTGTTCGGATTAAGTGTTACGTGTGGCCATAAGGAGGGTAGCTCTTGTGTTAATTAGCGAGGGATTAGGGGTAATTAATCCCCTGTGTGTCATTACCTTCGCAAAAGCGGAAGGTTATGTTTTGATCGCTGTGTATTTATTTGTATGTCTGTGTGTGTGTATGTTAATCGCATAACTCAAAAATTATTCAACCGAATTGCATGAAATTTGGTGGGATGATTGGTTATTATACGGGACACATTTGATTAGATTTTGGGAAACAGATTTGCTCAAATTCTGACTATTTTTAACTCGATCGTATTTCACTCAAAGTTATGAGCGACTGAAGAAGAAGATGTCCATCCAGGACGTCATCACTATAACGCGATCTCCCACGATCATTTCAACCTCAAAAAAAATTATAATTGCAGATTTGACAATAGATGAGGCATATTAACAAACGAATGAAACAGATTTGCTCAAATTCTGACTATTTTTAACTCGATCGTATTTCACTCAAAGTTATGCGCGACTGAAGAAGAAGATGTCCATCCAGGACGTCATCACTATAACGCAATCTCCCGCGATCATTTCAACCTCAAAAATTTTATTTTGGCAACAAAAGTAGCTGCGGCGAAGGTATGCGCTCTACCGAGTGCCCGTTCTAGTTACCTCTGTTATCTATGCCTGCGTTCCTTATGACACCGCACTACACACTTAGCCAGAATCCCGCATCTAAACACACTAATTAAGCTCACTAATTAAATAAAAACTAACCGGAAGTCATGCATCAAGCACTACCGCTGATTACCCCGACGTGGTGAGGACACAGGACAGGCAAGGCCAAGAGCCACGCCCCGAAGAGCAGTGATTGGTCGGGGCTTTGATTGACAAGCACTGGTAGAGGTGGCACGCACTGGTTGGATGAGATAGGGACAGCGGGAGATGACGAGAGAGTGGCACATAAAAAGGACTTGGAACGGCCGACATCTTTTTTCTCTCTGGTGTCTGGGCATTGAGAGCTAACGTTCCCTCTTGCACCTTGTCATTCCAAAAGCGATATTGGACGGTTGTGCTTTGCTCTCTGCACAGGGAGGCTTCATCGTGAGCGGACGTGTTCTGGCATCGGGCTGGTGGTCATGAGGCGGAAGAGCTGCGTAAGGAGAGCTGCGGTTTCCCCCCAAGCAAGAACAATGAGCTGTGTGAAAACTCCTGTTCGCTTCGCGTGTGAGGCCCAGAGTAAAGGGACGCACAGTTCGGCCTTTTTCCTGCCAACATCAGAGCCACATCCGGATTGTAGAGGGGGGGCCTGGACGATTCTTGACGAGAAACCCCGGCCAAGTTGAGCTAAGTGCCACTAAATAATCACACATTTATTTTCGAGTTATTTTATCCTTCGTCTCTTTTCGAGTCTGTTTGTGGGAGCACTCCGAATTAGGAATTTAGTTATCGTGCATTTCTTTGTTACCGGCATTTCTTTTAACTAGGGCATGCCCGTACTATATCTATATCTAAAATTATATCCCCCCCTCTATTTACATGAAATGGTTTGGTCCATGAAATGTTTTGGTCCATTCGCAACGCCAAAGCGAACGGCGAACGCTTTACATGAAATGGTTTGGTCCATGAAATGTTTTGGTCCATTCGCAACGCCAAAGCGAACGGCGAACGGCTTGCGAGTACAGTGACAATCCCCCCGGGGTCCCCCCCTCTATTTATATCCCCCCTCTATCGAGAAATTATTATTTTCTCCGGAAGAAATCGAATTACGTACCGTAATGGCGCACGCGCTGGGCTCAGCATCAGCTCGCTCTCACATCGGCCACGCCTACGCAATAACGCGTTCTGTGATTGGATGCCGGAAGTGCAGTCCTCACTGTCCGGAAGGTCGTATATCGCAGTTACGATGAATCGCAAATTCGTTTTTATTAGTTTTATTATTAGTTTTAAAACATAGTTTAACGCCAACATAGCGCCAACATAGTTTGCAAACGTGAAATAAATTAATACGCTCTCAAATGTGCCATCCGAGGCAGAGTGTGTTCGCCACGTTCGGCACACGCGATAGCTCGCTGCTCTCTGATTGGTTGAATCGTTTTTTGGACATAGCTCGGTAAGTAATTGTCCGATTAATATGAAACCTTGAAAAGGCACATCCTCGGGTCCCCAGCAATATACCTGGCAAGTTTCAAGTATATCGGACCCGTGGTTGTCGAGAAACAGCGGTCACAGACAAACATACACACATACACACATACACACATACAAACACACATACACACAGAGATTAATGGAATTATAGATAGATGAAGCCAGCATTTATTTTTGTACAGCAAATCCTGAGTCAGTTCGCATTAATTATTACAGGGTGAAGAGTGCCGGTGGGATCCGTGAAGGTAAGGCAGTGATCCGGTTCCCCCCCCCCCCTCTTGCCCCCACGAGTATCCTCCACTATAATTTTGACTGAACCCCTCGGAGTAAACAGCTTGCTCGGCAATCCGTTTCCTTGGACAGTTCTAATTGCCAGGAACACGACAATATACTTCAATTAGTTTGTGAGAGTAGATGCTGTTTTCAAGGCAAGGCACGTTTGACTTGGCCGAAACAAAAATAACCCAGCAATCTGACGGAGGGCTGAGCAACATGGCACATCGCCATTTTGGTGTCAAAGCTTATTTTGTTTTTTTTACCCTGCGCTCGCAAGGTGAAAAGCAGGGTTAGCATTCGGTAGCGTCTATACGTGCGTGTCTGCATTTTTAAAATTCATTTTCTCGGAAACCGTTGGTCCGATTGACACAAAATTTTACGATTTGGTAAAATTGCGTGCCTGGAGAATTTTTTTTCATAATTATGACGTCATAGACCATTTGGTACGGACACCATCTTGGAAAAACGTTATGCCTCCATATCTCCGAAACCACTCAATGGAAAAAGTTAAACAAAGCTCATTGTCAAGTACTTCCCACGGGGAATAATATATGTTAATGATGATGCCAACGGTGCCTTCATTATGATGTCATAATTTGACAAGTACGACAAAAAAAATTCTCTGCAACTGTTAGTCCGATGGACACTAAATTTTGACCAGAGGAGCACCTCCTCCTGTACAATTTTTTAAATCATAATTATGATGTCATACATCACGTGGTATAGGCGCCATCTTGGAAAAACCGAAAAACGTTGCATGTCTATTTCCAAAACCATTCCATGGAAAAAATTGAAACGTGGATCATTGTAAAGAACTCCACATGGGGAATAAGTGTTGTTAACGATGACGTTGTTCATGCCTTAATTATGATGTCATAATTCGACAGGGACAACACTTAGTCTGATCAGTTTGAGATTTTTTTGAGTGTGATCTACACAATTATATTAGAGAATGTAAATTTATGATGTCATCTCTCACATGATCTGGCAACCATAACCCTTCAAACTATCCAAACTACCAGCCATAACCCTGGCTATCAAAGAAAAAAAACCCTTCAATAAAAAAAGGGTTGGCTAGCACCAAGTTGACTGCGCAGCATAAGTATTCTATGAATACCATCTAGTTGTGATAAGCATCCACTAAATTATCTTTAGCGTGTTTAAACACACCCAAACATCCAGTTTTCATTCATGTACTCCCTTAGAGTTCGCTCAATATGCATGCAGTTTCGGCTGCTAGATTTCATAGTTTTGCAGTTATGGAAGACACGCACACATTGCCTTTAATTTATTATAGATTACAATGTAACAGTAGTGCTGCCACTTGAATGTACTTGGCCAAACGTTTCTGAATGATCTTTCTGTGACCCTATTGCTAATGATTCGCAGCGTCTGGTGAAGTCCATTGAACCAACAGTTTCTGCTGTGACAAGGAGCAATGAACTTAATCTCGAAAGCCAGGAACAACCTACAGAAGATCTCTATCCCCACAACTCTGGAGGAGTACCTGGATAATGCATCTCACCAAATGCCTCTTTAATGAATATGATTGTATTTTTAAAGCGTATTTTCCAGGTTGAGTTGGAAATAAAACAATCAGATCAATCAATTGTCCTCTATGTTAAGTTATTCATGTATGAGGGGCATTCAAAACATTCTACGAATGAGATAATCACAATAGCACTCTTTTAACCGATTCGTAAAGGGACAGGAGCGGGTGTCGGCGTGTGTGTGTGTGTGTGTGTGTGTGTGTGTGTGTGTGTGTGTGTGTGTGTGTGTGTGTGTGTGTGTGTGTGTGTGTGTGTGTGTGTGTGTGTGTGTGTGTGTGTGTGTGTGTGTGTGTGTGTGATGTTGTAGACGGTCTCTCTCTCTAGGTTATACACTTTTCTTATCTCCACTGCTTATGAAAGAGGTTTTAATTGTTTTTCTACGAGTGAGTGATTTCTGCTCGTTCACATTTAAATTAATTGATAGTAATGATTAAACAGGTTAACTTTGAGATACATGAACCATTACCAATGTATTTTTCCTGATATATATACAGGATATATATATATATATACTGTATATACATATTGTCGCGTAACCGTGGTTAACACCACAGTTACGGATGACCGATTTGCGAGACTTTAACTCCCGAGGCGAACACTCAATGGCGGACTCAAGTTCAACACCAACGCGCGGAATGGCGGGACGCAGCGAAGGCTCCGCAACCTTATCTATTAAAATCAAACACCCAGGAAAACTGCGTTCAGATATTATGTACAAAAAGTAATATAAGGGTTTATTAGGAAAAGTAAAGCCAGTGAAAAAGCCCGCCGGTAAATCTAATAACTCTAATCGGGACGTCCCCACACGACAGACAGCAAACACAAACGAGGGAGATTAATTACGAAAATAACACGTCTTGTAAAATGTACACAAGGAGCTCGGCTTATCTGTCTTTGTCGTCTTGTATTGTTTGCCGTCCACCCCGGCACCGCTCGGCCCCGATGCACCCACGAGTGACGAGGCCTTGCTCCACCAGGCTCCGATCCTCTCGCCGCCCACCAGGTCCGTGCACCACGCTCCAAAGCACCCAACGCAAGCCAGCAGCTTCACACGAGGTCGATCCCCACACAAAGCACGAAGACAGGACCGGAGAGAACGCAGGTGTGACTGCACGTCTCGTCCTTCCAACTCGCTTCTCAATTGCTCACTGCCAAGCTCGAACTCGACTGCGACTGCCCGAAATGGCGTGTCCTCTCCAACTCCAACTGGCGAACTAACTCCGTGTGACTTGCGACTCAACTCTCTGGTGCCTGCCTGCGTCTGCGTTTGCCACGAACTCAACTCAACTCCTGAAATGGCGTCCGACCGTCGCCTATATTGGTCGCCGATGACGTCACATTGGCGCACTCCTCAGCCAATCAAAGCCTCCCGCGACTCCTGACATCTCCCCCGTTACGCGACCCTGCGGTCACGGCATAACACGTGCCGGCCAGGTTTGTAGGCCTTTGGAGGTGTACACGGTGGCGGCCAATTATGGCGGTGTTTTTGACCTGGTTTCCTGTCAATTTAATACGAAGTCCTTGTCAGGGAAAGGGAATTATTTAATGTTGCGCTAAGGACCTAACTAATGTTTATGTGGTTTGCAGTGCCATAAAGGACAAAGGTTTGATTACTAGGTGATACTCACAGGGGCGTTACCTTTAATCCCTCACTATTTAACACTCGAATCTCCAGGTCGATCCACAATCATACATCTTACCCCGACAAACGCCTAAACATCAAGAACTTATTACATGTAGAGTCCCTGTCACGACAGCCGAATACCTACCTATTCAGATCTACCTAGCTCTAGATGTTGCATTACCAAATTCATAACACAGCCCCCCCCCCTGGAACCGTAGCTCCTGCAAGGTTCACCGCAGGGCTACCATTCCAGCCTTAACACTTACTGTCACACACTCAATTAACCTATGAAATAAATCAGGAAGGGCTGTGGGAAGTGAGTCGGACTACCTACCTACACTTCCTTAACATGCTGAACCCCTTAACCATCATGCAAGTATGTACATTTTCTTCGTTGTTCCTGTGGAGGGAGGAAACAACAACACACAACACTAACTTAACCACAAAACTTAACCATCTTTCCAAAACTCAAAACTCTAACCTTTGTACATACCCCGGTCTACAGACCGCATCCCCCGGTGGATGCCACAAGACTCAACCTTACCTGCGGGGCCATCCCCAATGCATCCCACTAAATTTCCACGGGCCCTGTCCAGATGTTACAGGTGAGTGACACGGCTCGGTGGATTTCGCCCACATTCATGCAACACAGACCCCTTAACCACTCATTCTCATTCCATAGGTCATCAAGGCATTGCAAAAATCAACAAAGCACTTATTCCCAATACACCCCCTGCAGGACCATGGCATTGATGTCATTCACGTGTGTGTGCATTCCTCAACTAGGCAGCGGGGAGGTACCGCACAAAAGATGGTGGGGGCGCATCAGGCTGTGGTGCCCGCAGTCCCAAAAACAAGTCAACCGACTTACAAATTCATTGCCCCCCCCCCCCCCTTTACCTCTTGGCCCCATGACAGCCCAACAGCCCCTTTCCGCCGTTACCTCGCCGGTGAGGGTCTCCACACACACCAGGCTCCTTTGCCTCCTGCTTTCGCGCAGCAACACGGGTCACCGGGGGACTTCCTCACCCCGCGGCGCCCAACCAGACCCTCCACCGACGAGCTCCAATTTCCAGTTACCACCGGCTGCCAGGGGTAATTGCCGCAGAGGGGGGCCCGCAGGCATCGCTCCTCAGAGCTTGCTCTGTACCTGCGGACACACACACCTTCCCCACCCACAAGACCCCAAAACACACTTCCTCCCCCACTGCCATTCAATTCTCCACACAACTCAGCACAATTCAGTACAATTCCATAGATGGTGTAAAAGGTGTTACAAGGCTTGCCATGGCCTGCTACATGTGAAATTCCCCCAGTTCACATTTAAACCATCACATCTTCCCAAAAGCACATTTCCAAAAGCACAATTATCACCCCTCATTATCTCCAATAATCATCACACACTCTCCAGGTTCCACTCTCACGACCACATCAAAACACGTAACCACAATACAAAAACATACGCCACCCACAAGACACTGTGGCTCCCATTCCATCCCCTCACCGGCCATGTCATCACTCTCACCCGCCTCCCAACTCCAATTTACATGTCCCCAATTTCCCAAAGCAAATCCTGAAGCCTGGGACAGTACTCCTCAAAACACTCACCTCAAGTTCAGGTAGTTGCAGGTTGGTCAGGTTCAAAGTGCAATCCACCCATACAATTCCCAAAATTTCACATTGGGCCTACCAAATCCTTCCAAATTTCTCTTTTGTCCCCACTACACTGGCAGGTATGTGGATCCGCATCCAACGGTGATCATCACTACACAACTACCTATGGCCACGACAGCTCTGCACCTCTACCGTGCAAGGGTCACCGGGACAAGGTGAGCAGTCAAAACGCCAACATGGCCCATGAGTGTCCATAAGGGTGCGACCCACCATCCATCCTTCGGCCCCCCTGCGAGGAACACAGCTGCAGCAGCCCCAGCTGGCCAATGTGGTGAGCACTTGCTGCCACAACACACACTACCGCACACACAACCTCGGCCCTGGGGGGCACGGTCGCAGTGCGTGGCATCCCTACAGCCACGTCCCCTGCACCTCCCCATCATCCCCCAGTCCGACTACAGAACTGCAGCCCCCCAGTGCTCACCCACACTTGACCACACCAAGGTCCAGTCAACAGCCATGCTCCACCAGGAGACCCACCCAGAAGACATGGTCCACACACCTCGGACACGCACAGCACCACGTTGACCCTCAGGCTACACAACTACATCCCCATCATCCCGCGTCCCAAATATCAGCACAGTTGCCCCCGCAACCAGTTGAAAGCTGTGTCTTGCTACCCTATTAATTTCATCACAGCCTCCAACACTTTGGTCTACACACCTGGATCAATAATGGCGTCACTGTACAGTGTCCACCATGGCATTTCAAAATCCACCCTTAAATTTGCATCTAACCCACAGATTACCCATGCCAACCATTTGTCACATTTCACTCACCTCACCAAAGAAGGATGCTTTGCCATACACATGCCAGCCGAGCATGGCCCATATGCTCGGCTCGTTACACATCTCCCGATTCACATCCCCATGGCTCTCTTCCCAACCCGAGAGTCCATAAATCACAACGGAGCATCTGTGGAAGGTCACTCACACCATCACGTTCCACAGATGCCCCAATGGTTGTCCGGCAGGCTATCTCCATCCCTGTCCATTCGGTTTGACCCGCGTCCATCGACCAACACGGCATGGCAGGTCATCACATGCCAGTTGTCCCAAAGTCTCAGGGAGAGGGTGTCAGGCCGCATGCCCGGGTGGTCACCACATCAGTCCCAACCTGGCCATCTGCGGTGCCACCACCAAAGCGCGACCCACAACACCTCCCCCTAGTGGTCCTCAATATTTGCCATCCCAGGCTTGAGAAACCACCTCGGACCTCCCTGGAGGTCTTAACCCCCACCAGGGTCCGGTGACCCTGCCGGCCCGAGCCACCAGCTCGGACGGCGCCCCGACGGACAAGGGACGCCACACTCCACCAGACCCCCCGTGGGACCCAGGTCGTACCTCGACACCCAAGGCTGGACCCCACGTCCAAATCTCGCCATCACAGCCCCCCAGCTGGCCGGCATACCCAAATTTTGAAAGGGGCAACTTTTGCCCGAGGCCATCACCCATGACCTCTCCATGTCCAAATCCCGCAGCCCGGGGACCAATCCCCACCATGGCTGCTCCAAATCAATTTCCCATTGTAATTTTATTTTACATTTTATTTTACAAATTTTCATTCCCATTGCCAACCCGCAGCTGCAGGGAACAACCTCTACCACCGGTTGTTCTGCCCCTCCCTGCAGTTGATCCAAATTCCCTACAGGGACCAATCTCCAGAAGCTCTATCTCCCGATCCTCCAAGATCCAAATCCAGCCCGGAGCCAACACACTCCCCCAACTGGTTGTCCAATTTTGGAGCCTCTGTTTCCAAATAGCAGTGTACAGTGAGCGTCCCCTCGGTCATTCCAACCACCTCCTTGGACCAACTCACCTCTTCCCCCAGACTCCTTTGGGCCTGAACAAGCTCTACCTCCATGGGACTGTCACAGGTCTCCAGCCGCTGGATCAAATCATCCTCATCATTACAAATCATTCCTGGCCCCGCCAGGCTTTGATCAATATCCCCAATAAATACCTGGTCCGGCTCCATTGCACGGACCCCCAAAAACTCTACCCCCTCTTGCTCCGCACCACCGCCCTGGTGCTGCACAATTCCAAATTCATCCCCCGGTTGGGGTGTTGTGACATCCACACGGTCCCGATAAACAACCAGGCCAGAATGTGGGAAACATTCCCCATTACAACTCTCACATTCCAAATTTCCTTCCCCGCTCACCTGTGGACACTCCACGTTTACCTGCAGGCATTCCCCATCTACCTGTACACATTCCCCATCCACCTGTGGACATTCCCCATCCACCTCTGCACCTGCAGTCTCCCTATTTACTTCAATTTCGCTCTTTCACGAGCCTCGACCTTGTATACAAAAAAAAAAAAAAATTGCCATTCCCTGTGCAATTCCCAATTTTGCCATTCCCGGCTCCTGAGCCCCGTGCACATCTGCATGGGCCGTACTCTCTCCTGTTCCCAATCTAGCTTCCCCCCGTTCCGATTCAATTTTTGCCACCTTTGGCTTCTCCTGTGCCCCCATTTGAGTTTCTACTTTACCCTCAAATTTCCCCAGTCTGTCCGTAATTTGGTTTTGCACTCTCCCTTCTATGCCATCAATTCGTTCCCCCAGCTGCTGTGCCATTTCCCCAATTTTTCCTTCCAATTGTTCATTCCTTTCCTTTATTTCATTCCTCCATTCCTTCCCCTGGGACTCCATTTTATTTTCCAACCCACTTTTCATTTCTCCCATTTGTTCCTCCAATCGATCACTCATTCCCTTCATTCCTTCCCTACATTCCTTCCCCTGGGACTCCATTTTATTTTCCATCCCTTCAATTTTATTTTCCATCCCACTTTTCATTTCTTCCATTTTTCGAAGCAATTGACCCAACATCTGGTCGGTTGTCGGGGCCGTTCCTACTACTCCCGACTCCCCGGTGGGGGAGGGGGATAAGTTGGTGCTCGGGACGAGGGAGGTTCCAAGGCTCACCTCTGCATCTAATTCCCCTATTTCCGGCTCACTCCCGACGCTGACGGAGGCCTCGCTGCGTACTTCCATCTCGTCGACCTCCGACATCCGCTTTTCGGAAGGTCGTTCCCCGCGCGCGTATTTATTTTAATAATTCCTGAAACACAATTTAAATTTGACGAAGACGCGATATCGCGCTCCGTTTGCCCAATTGATTATCAAATTTCTCCGCCTCGACTATAAAAATTTTGCGTTCGAACGTCGGGCGCAATGTACGCCCGACCGTGTCGATGTCTCCCCGCGGACAAAAAAATTTGTCCGACCGTGTCGATGTCTCGCCGCGGACAAAAAATTTGTCCGACGGGTTCAAATCCCACTCCTGACACCACTTGTCGCGTAACCGTGGTTAACACCACAGTTACGGATGACCGATTTGCGAGACTTTAACTCCCGAGGCGAACACTCAATGGCGGACTCAAGTTCAACACCAACGCGCGGAATGGCGGGATGCAGCGAAGGCTCCGCAACCTTATCTATTAAAATCAAACACCCAGGAAAACTGCGTTCAGATATTATGTACAAAAAGTAATATAAGGGTTTATTAGGAAAAGTAAAGCCAGTGAAAAAGCCCGCCGGTAAATCTAATAACTCTAATCGGGACGTCCCCACACGACAGACAGCAAACACAAACGAGGGAGATTAATTACGAAAATAACACGTCTTGTAAAATGTACACAAGGAGCTCGGCTTATCTGTCTTTGTCGTCTTGTATTGTTTGCCGTCCACCCCGGCACCGCTCGGCCCCGATGCACCCACGAGTGACGAGGCCTTGCTCCACCAGGCTCCGATCCTCTCGCCGCCCACCAGGTCCGTGCACCACGCTCCAAAGCACCCAACGCAAGCCAGCAGCTTCACACGAGGTCGATCCCCACACAAAGCACGAAGACAGGACCGGAGAGAACGCAGGTGTGACTGCACGTCTCGTCCTTCCAACTCGCTTCTCAATTGCTCACTGCCAAGCTCGAACTCGACTGCGACTGCCCGAAATGGCGTGTCCTCTCCAACTCCAACTGGCGAACTAACTCCGTGTGACTTGCGACTCAACTCTCTGGTGCCTGCCTGCGTCTGCGTTTGCCACGAACTCAACTCAGGACCTAACTAATGTTTATGTGGTTTGCAGTGCCATAAAGGACAAAGGTTTGATTACTAGGTGATACTCACAGGGGCGTTACCTTTAATCCCTCACTATTTAACACTCGAATCTCCAGGTAGATCCACAATCATACATCTTACCCCGACAAACGCCTAAACATCAAGAACTTATTACATGTAGAGTCCCTGTCACGACAGCCGAATACCTACCTATTCAGATCTACCTAGCTCTAGATGTTGCATTACCAAATTCATAACAATATATATATATGTGTGTGTATATACAGGGTCCGGCTGGGAGGTGTGACGATTTTCAGAAAACTCATACACAGTTATTTTTAGTCGAATTTCAATTATTTTTTTTTTTAAAGACTACATAATACCATTTAATACACTGTAACAAAGACATTTTAAAAATGTAATTCATGTTTGAATTGGGTATAACAATGCAAGTGGGGGGTCTAGCGCATGCGTGATGGCTGTTGGTTACTCGTTGTTAGGCGCCATTTCAGTAGCCATGGAGCTGCGGACGATTGAACATCGCGTCTTTGTTGTTGAGACGTTTATTCAAACGGGTAGTTCGGTGGTGCTAACACAGTGCAGATTTCGTACTCACTTCAATGTTGGTCGACGTGGCGCCGTTCCGTCTCGAAACACAATATTGAAGTGGGTAAAAAACTTCAGGACAACTGGATCTGTGAGGCCGGGAGCAGCTCGGGGAGGTGATCGAACCGTTAGGACCCCGGAAAACATCGAAAGGGTTCGACAAGCTGTGGAGGCCAGCCCTCATCGGTCAGCGGTACGGCACGCTCGCGCTCTACGGATGTCAGACAGATCAGTTCGTCGAATTTTGCACTTGGACCTTCATTATCACACGTACAAAATCATGGTGGTTCAAGAACTGCAGCAGAATGATTTCGTACGGCGGTTTACGTTCGCAGAAAGAATGCTGGAACTGCTGAGGGATGCTGCTGTGCTGAGAAATGCTGGAACTTTTCCGCGCGTCTGCAAGAATGCTTGGACAAGAACGGCCGCCATTTAGATGATGTCATTTTTCAAACATGAATTACATTTTTTAAATGTCTTTGTTACAGTGTATTACATGGCATTATATATGTAGTCTTTAAAAAAAAAAAAAATTCGACTAAAAATAACTGTACGAGTTTTCTGAAAATCGTCACACCTCCCTGATGGACCCTGTATATATATATATATATATATATATATATATATATATATATATATATATATATATATATATATATATATATATATTGTTACGTGGATCCTCCCGGTAACTACCTGGTCTGGGTGACCCCCGGACCGTGGGAGGGACCCCGCCAGAAAGATATATGGTTTATACGCTTTCGTAACGCAATCAATATGAATTCCGGTCAAGAATAAACCCCACACCAAGGATCCGGAATAATCAATATTATATTCCCTGAGCAATCAACAACCATCAACAATGCACAATCAATATTACAAAGGTATAAACTCATCTACACAAACTCTAAGATGGCCATCTTATATACCTCACGTGAGCCCCACTCCTGACTCCCTCCGTGGTCAATGTCTCCCACAATGTCTCTCGTCTCCGCACACGGGCGGTTGAACGAACCCCGGGCGGACGTGCTCCAAACGTGCCGTCTCGTACCGGGGACAGCTGTTGCAGCGCACCTCCTTGCCAAGCAACGGGGCAAAACCCAGCGCGGCTTCCAACGCGCGCGAGGCCCCGAAGTGCGACCCGTACGCGTCCTTGTAGACGGGGCAAAACCAAGCGCGGTTTGCACCGCGGGCGAGGTTCAACGTGCGACCCGTACGCGTCCTTGTAGACGGGGCAAAACCAAGCGCGGTTTGCAACGCGCGCGCGGCCCAACGTGCGACCGCTTGGTTCCGGGCACGAACTCACGGGGACTTCACGTGTCAACAGGTAGTTCCGCGTCCAGGTAACTCCTCTCGCCAAACGGGTTTCGGAACGCCTCTGTTTTCCGCGCAGCGCAAGGTCGATTCCACCTTCTGTCGTCGCGGGGCGAGGAAGAAGAATCCCCGTCCTTTTCTCTCCTCGTGTCTTTTCTTCTTCCGTTTCCGGCCACTTCCGTTTCCGGCCACTTCCGTTTCCGGCCACTCCCTCCGAAGGGCTCCTGACCCTCCAACCACAACAACTACACCACAACTTAATATACTACACACGGATAAGCAAAGACCTGAATGGTAATTCACATACATTCACATAAATATGTAACACTCCCCCCCTTCAAGAAAGAAAGTTTGAACCCAGCGAAAACTTTCTTTGCCGGCCAATTTGGAGAAACAAACCAGATAACTCAACCCCCCCCACATTATCAGTTCCCCCCGGGCCCAGTTATCACTTAAAAATAAAGTAACCAAAATTTCACCACAACCCCTCCCGATTACTCCCTCTGGACTAAGTACCAACAACGACATTGTCCCTGCCAAATCAAACTCCATCTCATGACCCTCTGACTTTGACCGTCCGTATCTTGGGAATGAAGGTTAAGGGTTGATCAAAGATCCAAAGTTAAGCAACTCGATAGCACTTTTTCCGGGAGGCCAAGCCGAGTATTCACTACATGGATGCCTTTAGGAACGCGGAGTTCACGGTTAGTCCGTGCAGGAAGGTTCTCTACATGGGCGCCTTGAGGAACGTGGAGTTCACGGTTAGTCCGTGCATGAAAGTTCACTACCTGGACGCCTTTAGGAACGGCGTTCACGGTTAATTCGTGTAGGAATCTTGGCTTGGCGGCTCCGCCGCCTTCAGTGCTTCAACTTCTCAGAACTTCCCTAATAATTAGGGTGGGACCACTGGTCCCTGTAGTCCCATGAATAGCGGTCTCCTTCTCGGCCACCACCAAAACTACCGCCCAGTTGTCCTCTCCTGTAGACCTCTCGACGCCTACGAAATGCCTTCCCTACTGTTATGGTCCGACCCTCCAAATCCTTGCCATTCCAATTCTTCTCTGCCTCTCTGGCGTCTTTTGTGCTGGCAAACGTGACAAAGCCGAACCCTCTTGACTGTTGCGTTTCCCAGTCTCTTACCAACCGCACTTCCACCAGCGGCCCATATCTGTTGAAGACAGAGGTCAGAACTTCTTCCTCTGTTTTGAAGTTCAGTCCCCCTACAAATAACTTGGCACTTTTGTCGCCATCCCGAGCTGGTGTGGCGTTATTTTCCCTGCTGGGCTCTTTACCAACCCTCAGGTTACCATAAACTTGACCCCCGGCCAAATCATTCCCGATAACCACAGATACACCCTCTACAGGAAGCGTGGCTTGTAAACCGACGGTGACCGGTCCTGACACCAAATCGGACTCCAAATGGATGACATGAAGGGGAGCACTAACACCGCCCCCGATCCCCTGTAAACGAACACTATCCCCCGTTGCCGTCTCCTCGGACCATGGCAAAATGCCTTCAAGCATTAAAGATTGATGTGCCCCTGTGTCCCTCAATATCCTAACCGGTTTCCGGTTAGTCGAGGCTCCATCCCGTGACACAAACCCCTCTGAAATAAATGGTTGGTAACCCTTTTGATGGCGATTTCTCACAATGGCCATTGCGTTTGGAGTCGTAGTAGTCGGACTCCGCTCTGGGTCTTCGCTTTTCATGCGGTAACAACTGGACATCAAGTGTCCAGGTTTCTTGCAAAAAGCGCAAGTAGGCCCGGAGGAAAAACTCGTGGTCTGCCTCGGGCCCCCCGAACTATAAGTTTGTCTTGGGCCCTCATCCCTCCGATTTCGAACCGGTGGGGTATCATAGTTGTCCCCATAATCATCTCGAGGCCGCCGCCATGTATGGTCGTTCTCCGCACCTGCTGTTCCCCACCTCCCCTGCGGAGATCTAGGCGAGGAGTTAGGTTCGTGGACCCCTATTCGGTGGGTTAAGGCATAATCATCTGCCATGGTGGCTGCGTCCCACAACTTTGGTACCTTCTTTTCCTGCAGGTACACTTTGATGTCCTCGTGGACACACTGCTGGAATTCCTCCACCAGGATCAAGTCCCGCAATTTCTCGAAGTCTTTCCCGACTCCTTTTGACTCACACCACCGATCAAACATGTTTTCTTTCACTCTGGCAAACTCCACATGGGTCTCACTCTCCCTCTTCCTGGCATTCCTGAATTTTTGCCTGTAAGCTTCCGGAACCAACTCATCGGCCTTGAGGATGTGCTTCTTCAGTACCTCATAATCTGCACATTGGTCCATTGGTAGCGCCGAATAAATTTCCTGAGCTTTCCCCACCAGCACACTTTGCACGAGTATGGTCCAGGCCTCCTCCGGCCAGTTTAATTGTCGAGCCACTTTCTCAAAGTGTGGAAAAAATTTCGCGACTTCTTTTTCACTGAACGGTGGAACCAGCCTCACATGTCTGCCCACATCCCAGGTTTTCTGGTTAGGTGTCGACCCCGTCAGCAAGGGTGGTGCCTCTCCCCGTTCTCTCATTAACTCCAGCTCCTTGAATTTGATTTCTTGCTGAAGCTCCATGTCACGTTCCTTTAATTCCCTTTCCGCTTTTCTCTCCTCTGCTTCGAGGTCCCTTGCAGCTCTCCTTTCCTCTGCTTGTTCCTTTTCTCTTCTTTCCTGGAGTTCTCTTTCCACTCTCCTTTCCTCTGCTTGTTTCTCTTCTCTCCTCGCTTCTGCTTTCCTTTCTTCTTCTTTTAACCTTTCCTGGAGTTCTCGTTCCACTCTCCTTTCCTCTGCTTCTGCTTTCCTTTCTTCTTCTTTTAACCTTTCCTGGAGTTCTCGTTCCACTCTCCTTTCCTCCGCTTGTTTCTCTTCCCTCCTCTCTGCTGCTTTCCTTTCTTCTTCTGCTCTTTCCTTTTCTGCTTTCCTTTCTTCTTCTGCTCTTTCCTTTTCTGCTTTCCTTTCTTCTTCTGCTCTTTCCTTTTCTGCTTTCCTTTCTTCTTCTGCTCTTTCCTTTTCTGCTTTCCTTTCTTCTTCTTTAATCCGTTCCTGGCTCCGTAACTGCAACTCCAGTTTCCGGAGCTCAACGTCTTCTGGTTCTTCGGGTAGCCACTCCCAGGCTAACTCGTCCCATGTTCCTAATCCCACCATAGATTGTATCACCGTGGCCTGCAACTCTGCCTTCCTCAAATTAGTTCGGACCTCCAAGTTAAAATGTTTGGCCAATTTCAAGAGGTCCGACTTTAGCAACGCTCGGAACTGTGCCTCACTCGGTGTTACCCCAAAGTTCTGTGCCACAAACGCCATGGTGCCTATCGTTAACACCTGTTAACCTTCACCCAAGACTTTACCCCAATTTCTCAAAAAAAAAAAAATTACCAATTAATAATTAATTAATAAATTTTAATTTAAAAAAATTATTATTTTATTATTTTATACAATTTTACATCCCGGACGTAGACCCAATTGCGAAACCGCAAATCGTAATTTGGACGAGCCCCCAATTCTGTTACGTGGTCCTCCCGGTAACTACCTGGTCTGGGTGACCCCCGGACCGTGGGAGGGACCCCGCCAGAAAGATATATGGTTTATACGCTTTCGTAACGCAATCAATATGAATTCCGGTCAAGAAGAAACCCCACACCAAGGATCCGGAATAATCAATATTATATTCCCTGAGCAATCAACAACCATCAACAATGCACAATCAATATTACAAAGGTATAAACTCATCTACACAAACTCTAAGATGGCCATCTTATATATTCCTCACGTGAGCCCCACTCCTGACTCCCTCCGTGGTCAATGTCTCCCACAATGTCTCTCGTCTCTGCACACGGGCGGTTGAACGAACCCCGGGCGGACGTGCTCCAAACGTGCCGTCTCGTACCGGGGACAGCTGTTGCAGCGCACCTCCTTGCCAAGCAACGGGGCAAAACCCAGCGCGGCTTCCAACGCGCGCGAGGCCCCGAAGTGCGACCCGTACGCGTCCTTGTAGACGGGGCAAAACCAAGCGCGGTTTGCACCGCGGGCGAGGTTCAACGTGCGACCCGTACGCGTCCTTGTAGACGGGGCAAAACCAAGCGCGGTTTGCAACGCGCGCGCGGCCCAACGTGCGACCGCTTGGTTCCGGGCACGAACTCACGGGGACTTCACGTGTCAACAGGTAGTTCCGCGTCCAGGTAACTCCTCTCGCCAAACGGGTTTCGGAACGCCTCTGTTTTCCGCGCAGCGCAAGGTCGATTCCACCTTCTGTCGTCGCGGGGCGAGGAAGAAGAATCCCCGTCCTTTTCTCTCCTCGTGTCTTTTCTTCTTCCGTTTCCGGCCACTTCCGTTTCCGGCCACTCCCTCCGAAGGGCTCCTGACCCTCCAACCACAACAACTACACCACAACTTAATATACTACACACGGATAAGCAAAGACCTGAATGGTAATTCACATACATTCACATAAATATGTAACAATATATATATATACACACACACACACACACACACACACACACACACACACACACACACACACACACACACACACACACACACACACACACACACACACACACACACACAACATGGCCAAAGGTATGTGAACACCCGAACATCACACCCGTATGTGCTCGTCAAACATCTCATTCCAAAATCATGGGCATTAATATGGAGTTGTTCCCCCCCTTTGCTGCTCTAACATCCTCCACTCTTCTGGGAAGGCTTTCCACTAGATGTTGGAACATTGCTGCGAGGATTTGCTTCCATTCAGCCACAAGAACATTAGTGAGGTCGGTCACTGATGTTGGGCGATTAGGCCTGGCTCGCAGTCGGCGTTCCAATTCATCCCAAAGGTGTCCGATGGGGTTAAGGTCAGGGCTCTGTGCAGGCCAGTCAAGTTATTCCACACTGATCTCAATAAACCATTTCTGTATCGACTTTGCTTTGTGCACGGGGGCATTGTCATGATGAAACAGGAAAGGGCCTTCCCCAAACTGTTGCCACAAAGTTGGAAGCACACAATCATCTAGAATGTCATTGTAAGCTGTCACGTTGTTAAGATTTCCCTTCACTGGAACTAAGGGGACAAGCCTGAACCATGAAAAACAGCACCAGACCATTATTCCTCCTCCACCAAACTTTACAGTTGGCACTATGCATTCAGGCAAGTCGCGTTCTCCTGGCATCCGCCAAACCCAGATTTGTCCGTCAGACTGCCAGATGGTGAAGCAAGATTCATCACTCCAGAGAATGCGTTTCCACTGATCCAGAGTCCAATGGCGGCGAGCTTTACACCACTCCAGCCGACGCTTGGCATTGCGCATGGTGATCTTAGGCTTGTGTGCGGCTGCTCAGCCATGTAAACCCATTTCATGAAGCTCCCGACGAACAGTTGTTGTGCTGACGTTGCTTCCAAAAGCAGTTTGGAACTTGGTAGTGAGTGTTGCAACCGAGGACAGACGAATTTTATGCGCTACGCGCTTCAGCACTCAATGGTCCCGTTATGTGGGCTTATGTGGCCTTCCACTTCGTGGCTGAGCTGTTGTTGCTCCTAGATGCTTCCACTTCACAATAACAGCACTTACAGTTGACCGGGACAGCTCTAGCAGGGCAGAAATTTGATGAACTGATTTGTTTGAAAGGTGGCATCCTATGACGGTGCCACGTTGAAAGTCACTGAGCTCTTCAGTATGGCCCATTCTACTGACAATGTTTGTCTATGGAGATTGCATGGCTGTGTGCTTGATTATAGGTCCCTGTCAGCAATGGGTGTGGCTGAAACAGCCAAATCCACTAATTAGAAGGGGTGTCCGCATACTTTTGGCCATGTAGTGTATATACGAGCAAAAGTACCTGGTGTTGTCGGGTAACAATGAGTCGCTTCCCGACGGGAATATGAATTAGGAGGGAGGAGAGGGGGAGGGAGAGGGGTGGAGGCGAGGAGGGAGGCGGAGGGGAAGGGGAGGGAGAGGAGAGAGAGGGAAGGGGGGGACGGAGGGGAGGGGGGAAGGAAAGGGGAAGGCGTGAGGAGAGGTGGAGCGAAAGGGGGAAGGGAAGGGGGAAGAGGGGAGGGGAAGGTAAAGGAGGGATGGAAACAGTGGGGTGAAGGGAAAGGAAGGGGAAGGGAAAGGAGGGATGGAGATGGTGTGGGGAATGAAGGGGAGGGGGAGGGAGAGGAAGGGGAGGGAGGGTGGAGGGGAGAGAGAGAAATTAGGGAGGAGAGAAGAAGGGAGGATGGAGGGGGCAAGGGGGAGAGTGGAAGGAGGAGGGCAAGCAGGGAAGAGGGTGGCGAGCAGGGAAGACAGAGAAGGGAAGGAGGGTGGAACGAGCAAGCAGTGGGGAGGTTTGGGGGTGGGAGGGGGAGAGTGACTATAATCGCACAAAAATGCTAGTCGATGAAAAAGTTCGCCTCGTTAATCATATTCAAAAAGGGTGTTATAACACACCCAAACTTCCCCGGCCTTGTGAATAATTAATTAAGTACACTAATTAATTAAGTACACAGGCATTTCTCACTTCATTTGTCGGGCGTTCGCCAAGCGGCTTAAGCAATCCAGCAAGCACCCCAACAAAATGGGTGATAAGGAACAGCTTGCTTGGCAAACAATAACAAGCTGATTGCTACTGGTTGAAATGGCCGAGGAATTTTAAAAACAGATCGATTTTAAGCAGCAAATCATGTGGAAACCACTGAGAGCAGACAAATAAAAAAGGGTGTTATAACACACACAAACTTCCCCGGCCTTGTGATTAAAAACAAAAATGGAGCTCTGTCTACTGTAACGCCATGGCTTGTAAAAAAAAAAAGCCTGAATAGCGTTCATCAATCGTTAGATATGGTAAATTATGTCAGATTTCACTCCAGATTTGGACATTCTACACTCTACAGCATCCAATCCTCATATCCGAATCCAGATTTTGATGTTACGCTTCAATGATCTAATGATAATCGATTGTGTGTCCAAGGTAAGGCACGTTTGAATAGGCTGAAACAAAATGGCGGCTTAATAACCCAGCGAGGTGCAGTGGGCTGACCAAGATGGCGGGCCGCCATATTGGTAAGCCACCACATCAGGTTTTTTTTCTCTTATGAGCACCTCGTTAATTATCTTCAAAAAGGGTGTTATAACACACCCAAACACCCAGTTTTCATCCCTGCAATCTGTTAGAGGTCCAGGTGTATACATGCAAAGTTTGGGGCCGCTGGGTTTCATTGTTTTAGAGTTATGGAGGAGACAGACGGACGGACACTGCCTTTTATTATTGTAAGATATACAGTATATGATATTTAACTTTTTGTTGACTTTTTTGCATCCCACCTTGTCAAAGAAAAACTATTGTAATGGTGTTATCTGTCAGTGTGTGAGAGAGAGAGATCGCACTAGTTTGCAGTTCTGATTGCATCTTGTTTGTTTAACTTCATGACTGTTCCATTTCTTTCTTTTTTTAAAGTTTTGTTGAAGCTTTCGGGAGATTATCCCTCAAAGCAGTTTCCGTTGCATGGCGGGAGGGAGAGGATGGGAGGGGAAGTGCCGTAGAATACCAGAGTTTGGCGAACTTGGTTTCTGTGAAAACGATCGTGATTGGAGGATACGTGATCACATGACCGCAAAGCGCCATCTTGTTACCCATAATCGCCGAGTGAAACGCTAAATTGTGTGCATCCGTTTGGTCTCGAAATCATTTTTACATCTCTTCACATCGTTGTAATCATTGCAACATATAATCAGAACAAAAATATAAGCAAATAACTTAAGTGGTAAATTATCCGTCGTGTCGAGAGAAGGCAATGTGTAATAGATATAAATACGTAATTATATATTATAATAAACGTATTTATTATAATATTATAATTTCATTTTCATAATATTATAATATTATATTATATTATATTATATATATTATATTATATAAATTTATATAAATTATACAAAAATTTATATAAATATTATATTATATAAATTTCATAATATTATAATATTATATTATAATATTATATTATAATATTATAAATATTATAATAAATACGTAATAATAAACGTATTTCTCTCATGGTGGATCAATTACCATTTAAAGGGAAATTTATTACCAGACCTTATAATGGGAAATCTGTGCTGTGATCCAAAGAGTAAGATCATCTGCATGAACAAACGATAGATTCTCTCACAAAGCATATCGTTCTTCCGACATGTCGTGAGGGGAAACCAAAATGGTGGAAAACCTCTTCAGTGTCTGCCTTCAAATATATGTCAACAAGCAACAGAGAACAACTCAGAGTTTGCTCAACAAATCAACGTCAGGGGGTCATTTTGGGAAGTAAAAGCATGGCCGTGGGAGCTGTGGTGAAAAGACTGAAATGAGGATTGTGTGAGGAGAACAGAATGGGAAAATCGTGTTAATATTCTTATAAATACAAACTCACTCGCAGCGAATTACCTGTTGATATGACTCGGACGGGATTATGTTTTTTAGCTTTTGCAAATGTATCTTGTTTATTTAGTCATCCAATAATTTGATTGTTGTTGTTGTTATTACTCCCACTAGGGAGTAATGCATTCGATCGTGTCCGTCCGTGTGTGTGTTCGTGTGTTCGCGAACAAGATATCTGGAAAAGATCTGAACGGATTTGGATGAAAGTTGGTGAGATGATTGCCCTTGGGATAAGGAAGAATTGATTAGTTTTTGGTGAAGCTCAGGATATTATTCCGGATCCAGGAAATTTTTGGGGAATTTTTTTTTCTGTTTTACTGAATTAAAGCTTTTATTCTTATTCTGATAACTCTCTGACAGTTAGGGCCAACTTTCTTTTTCATTTATTGTTTTGGGGAGAGGGGATGTTAAACAAAACGTATTATTCCAACTTGACCCACGGCGGGAGTATGCGCTCTACTGAGTGGCGTTCTAGTTCTTTACTGTTTTTATTTTGTGTTTTGCTTGCTTCCTTTGGTGCATATGTTTAACTCATGCATTGTACTTTGTGATTCCCAATAATTCATTATTAAATCATATTTTCAGTTCCAGAATAAACGTATTATCACTTTTGTACATGAGATGGCTTTTACTTTGAGGATTGAGGTGTTAAGGGTCGAAAACGTATTGAGACTCTAATGACGCCTTAAAGGTCTTGAGGCTTTGCGATGAAGCTGAGGCTATGGCCTGTCATTCCACCATCGCCAACAGGTTGCTGGCCTGTCTTCTTCCGCTACATTTCTGGAGTTGTTCCAGTTGTTCCACCAGCAATCCCCTCCGAGTGAAACCCGCTACGTCCAGAAACAATGCTCACCTCCACTCATTACCTCCGCCACCAAAGGTGGATGGAGGTTATGTTTTCACCCCTGTCTGTCTGTTTGTCTGTCCGTTTGTGAACAAGATATCTCAAAACGTTGTGGACGGATTCCGACGAAATTTGGCAGAGAAGTAGCATGTGTGACGAGGACGGAATGATTAGATTTTGGTGAAGATCCGGATACTAGAATCTTTTAAAGTGATTTTTCACGATTGGGGCCAAAAACGATACATAGCAGGATTTCTCAAAACGTTATGGATGGATTTGGACGAAACTTGGTGGAGAGGTTGTGTGTGTGAAAATGACTAATCATTTCGATTTTGGTGAACATCTGAATGTAGATTCGGCTACAATAATTGTTTAATTTTTAAATGATTCTTCACCATTGAGAGATTGGGTGAAAAGCGATATATAACATGATAGTTAAAAATGTTATGCACGAGTTATGAATAAACTTGGTGGATGCGTTGGTTAGGTGATAAGAACGAGCTGAGATTTTGGTTCAGATCCGAATCAAGATCCGGCCTGTCATTGGGATACAAATGTAAACTGTTCACTAGGCGGAGGTATTCCTCAGATCGACCCAGATTTTCTTCCTCGTCCTATGAAGGATTGATCGAGCATGGTTGCCCACTATTAACAAGCAATTCTATCAAAAGTGTAAAATCCCATGGTGGCTGGTCCACTATTTAGATATTTAAAGATAAAATAATCGAATATTTGACAAGCAATGATGTGTGATTTTTTTGCATACAAACTCAAGGTTCGTGAAGGAGCTATAACATGGAACAGATCAGGACGTACCAGAACAAAGGTGAAAGGAACAGCATATTACGTGGGCGGAGGGACACCACAACAGCAGGGTTGGGGGAGAAAATAGAGGGGGACATCGAGAAATAAGGAATGCGGGGAAGATTGTGGGGCAGGAGACAGAGGATTCACCTGGTGGACAAGATGAATACAGAAGCAAACTCTTAGGAAGGAAAATCTGGAAAATTAGAAAGAGGTGGTGGGCATGTGGTGGGTTAAAGTGAAGTAAAAAGATCATGGTTTTGGATGGGGGATTTTCTGTTGAAACCGATTTTCGATTTCATACATACAATACATACATACACACATACATACAGTCCATATATACATACATACATACATACTGTACATACTAACATACAAAATGTACATACTTACAAACATACATACATACAGATATACATACATACAGTCACGTGAAAAAGTAAGTACACCCCATGTAAAGTTTTGACTTTTTCAACATATTTCAACATACAGCTATTTGATCTTCATTTCAACAATATTGATAGATAAAGGTGATATAATATAACAAATATCATGAAACATTTACATTTTGTAGTCCATTGTATAATTTAAATAAACATAAATGCAAATTTCGCATGTGGAAAAAGTAAGCACACCCTTGGCTCTAATAGGTGGTTTTGCCCCCTTTGGCAGAAACAACCTCAAGTAGGCGTTTCTTATAACTGTCTACCAGTCTCTGACATCGACTGGGAGAAATTCTTTCCACTCCTCCATGCAGAATTCTTTCAGCTGTGCGATGTTTGAGGGGTTTCTTGCATGCACAGCTCGTTTCAAATCCCCCCCGCAACATCTCGATGGGATTTAGATCCGGGCTTTGACTTGGCCATTCCAGAACCCTCCATTTCTTTCTTTTCAGCCATTCCTTGGTGGATTTACTGGTTTGTTTAGGGTCATTGTCATGTTGCAAGGTCCACCTTCGGTTGAGCTTCAACTTTCCGACAGATGGCTTCACATTATCCTCAAGCACCCTCTGGTACAATGAAGAATTCATAGTGGATTCTATGATGGTGAGCTGCCCAGGACCTGATGCAGCAAAGCTGCCCCAAACCATAATATTTCCACCACCATGCTTTACAGTTGGTATCAGGTTCTTGTGGTCAAATGCTGTCTTTGGTTTTCACCAAACATGTCTTCTGGTAATGTGGCCAAATAGCTATACCTTTGACTCATCTGCCCAGACATTGTTCCAGAAGTGCTGGTCTTTGCCTAGGTGTTCATTGGCAAACTTTAGTCTTGCCCTGATGTTCTTTCTGCACAGCAAAGGTTTCCTCCTGGCACTCCTCCCATGTAGATCAAATTTGTGCAGCCTCTTTCTAATGGTAGACTCGTGCACTTTGACATCAACAGTGGCAAGAGCTACCTGTAGGTCCCGTGATGACATTCTGGGGTTCTTAGAGACTTCTTTCAGCATCTTGCGGTCTGCTCTCGGGCTGAACTTGCTGGGGCGGCCTGGCCTGAACAACTTGGCAGTTGTTTGGAATCTTTTCCACTTGTAGATGATCTTCCGGACAGTCGAATGATTGATTTCAAATTGTTTGGAGATCTTTTTAAATCCCTTCCCAGACTCGTAGGCATCTATAACCTTCTTTCTGAAGGCCTCAGAGAGCTCTTTTGATCTAGGCATCGTGATACTGCACACTTCAACAACAAAGAGCAAACCAAACTAAATGTCTGAGGTTTAAATAAGACAGGTGCCTCCAAGATACTGTCTAACGATGTTCTAATCATTTGCACCTGAGCTAGTGCACCTGATTCTAATTTTAGGTATTTGAAGTAGTGATAAATGTAGGGGTGTACTTACTTTTCACGTGACTGTACATACATACATAAATATACATATACCAGACGGACAGACAACAGCTGTTCCAGACGTCATTGCCCTGCTGGTTACGCCGTAAAAAAACTAGAGGAAACCTGTACCCATGTTTCATGCATTCACTGCAACCTTATTTTACCAAGGCCCTTCACTTTGTTTGCGTGAAGATATTTGAATGTCTATTAAACTATTCTTCACTGAATATTGAAACTATTTTAAAGTGGTGCTGATTAAATCTTTCAGGTACGAAGCGACTCTGTGCCAATGTGAAGGAGATGACAGGACAGAAGCCTGGTCTGTTTTTCCAAATATGCTGGAGATTTTTAAGCCCTTGCATCCTCATGGTAACTCAACGGAGCACATTCATTTATTTCAGTGACAAAACATGCCGCTATTCATAAAAATTGCATCTCAATTGTTATCATTAAACTTGTTTATAATGATTCTATTCAAATGTGCACCGTCTTCAGATCTTGAAACCCTGTGTGTTCTTGAAACCCTGTGTGTTCTTCTTCTTCTCCTCCTCTTCCCTTAATAATGGGAGAGGTCCAATGGCACCAAGCTCCTGCTCGGTCTACTCTGTCCTCCACCACTCTCTGTCCTCAGCCAACTATCTGCACCCTCCAACAACACCACCTTACTGATATCCTTCTTCACACAATCCTCCCATCTCAACCGTGATCCACCTCTTTTCCTTCAATCTTGCTCCCTCAAACTATCCACTCTCTTTTCAGTGGTGCATCGAGGAAATCTAGGGGCAATACCCCTGGCGCTCACCTGGTAGAATAAACAATATACTGCACTGAATAAAGGTATTTTAAACCAATTTCAATGCTTGCTAGAAGACAGGGCAGCATGTAGAATCATACTAACAAAATCATAAGACTTTAAATAAACAAAAAATATATATATCTATTTTGGGGGGCAAGCCACCTCCCCCCTCCCACCATGTGTACCTCCTCAGACCCCAATTTTTCCAATCCCTTGAACAAACATTGGTGCATCCCGGATGATGAAGGTTCTGGTGACGTTTCATCAAAATTTTGTGTGTAGGTTCTGAGAAAAAAAAACAAATACCTATTTTGGGGGGCAAGCCCCCCCATAGACCACCTTCGACCCCGATTTTTTAAATGCCAGGAACAAACTTAGGTACAAAACAGGTGATTAAGGTTGTGGCCAGGTTTCATCAGAATTGCATGTGTAGTTTCTGAGAAGAAAGCAAATACCTATTTTGGGGGGCAGCCTCCCCGTATATCCCCAAAGGGGCATCTTTTTTAATGTCGCAAACAAACATTGGTACATCACGGGTGGTGTAGGTTGTGATGAAATTTCATCGAAATAGTGTGTGTAGTTTCAGAGAAGAAAGCAAATTCCTATTTTGGGGGGGTCAAACCTGAATCCACTTTGACCCCCGGTAGACCCCCTTAGACCCTGATTTTTTAAAAATGCTGTGAACAAACTTTAGTCACAACACAACAAATATAATTTGTGCCAAATTTGGTCGCAATTCCATCAGCAGTTTCGGAGAAGGAGTTTCAAGTGTTTACGGACGGATTGACGGACGGACGGACGACGCATCATCGCATAAGCTCCCCTACACTCCGTTCCAGGTGAGCTAAAAATAACGCTTGGGACGACTATCAAATTGCCGCCCCCTCGTAACTGACATGTTGAATAAACACAAAGTCTAAAGAAATAACTTTAGTACAAATCAAATTAAGTGCAGTACATTTACAAGTAGACAGTTATACTTTTGTTTTCTGCCTTTGTAAATGGTCCTTTGTTTACTAAGTATGCAGTTATTGTGATCGTGGGACCTACTTTGGCAACCTGTCGCTCCCCCACCAAGAGTCTGGGGTCCCCCCAAGTTAGGGAGGTGCTACATACGTTGTACGGGAAGATAACCACCGAGCCACGCTCACGGCTCCGGATGAGCCGCTGTACATAGTTGGAACTCGCACCGAGCGCCGTGAATCAACTCCTATCCACCTACATGGCCTTTATCCGCATCTTGATGGAGTACTGCTCTTGCTCAGCTTGCCTCACACCTTGCTTGAGGCCATGGAAATCAAGACTTCAAGATCATTGGAATCTCCTGCAATGAAGCAGAGTCTCTGGGCTTATCACTTTCCCATCGCAGACACGTCAGTGGTCTCTCTCTCTTCAACCACCAGTAGGCCGGTGTTGCGCCCTTTGCTATTTCCATGCTTTGTCCCCACACCCCCTCCACCCCAAGGATTCTGCAGGGAACACACAGTCCACCAGCAACACCCTGATGGTGAAACTCCTAAATTCAGAATTATTACTCACATCCACTCATTCATTCCTCCTTTTTCCTGCCTGTGGAACAAACTTCCACATTCTCTGCAATCACCTTCTTCCCAACAGGTCTTCAATACAGCTGTTCACCACCATCTCGCATCTTCCCCCATCCAAATCCATGATCTTTTCTACCCCAATTAACCACCCCTCCCCACAGCAAGCCCACCTATTTCCAGATTTCCAGTTTTTCCTCCATACGAGCTTGATTCTGCATCAATCTTGCCCATCACATGCATCTGCCCCTTCTCCTCTGTCTTCCCCACATTCCTTGTTTGTCCAAGTCTCCCACTATTTTTCCCGAAACCTTGCTGTTGGTGTTTCCTCCCTCATTCTCTTGTTCCTTTTGTTATATTGCGTCCTGATCCGTTCTGTGGTCCAGCTTTTCCATGAACCTTGACTTTGTATGCAAAAGAAATGTCACCCGATACTTCACAGGCAAGGGTTTGTGTCAGAGAATGCACCGACCTCTGAATGAATGTTAAGCGAGATGTCTCTTCTACTAGGATTTGATGACAGATGCTCCTGCAGCAACTTTCAAAAAGAGCAAGCTCTGAGGTGCTGGTACATTGGCAAAGTTTTAATTTACTCCCCTCGTTAAGCAGCCCTTCGTTAAGCAGACATTTCCCGGTGTGTACCCCGGTTTAGAATAGGTACAACGTATGCCTGCGTGTCGTAAGAGGCGACAAAAAGGGTTGGCGTCAGGAAGGGCATCCGGCCATAAAAACATTGCCTCAAAAAGAGAACCATGACAATTACAACTACATATGGGCAGGGTACAGCCCGAAGTACCCCGTGGGGGACCCCACTCCCTCTCGTCAAAACTCAAGGTGGGGAACCCGATCGAAGCAAGGGTGGAAATCATTCCATTTATGACGACGAAAAGTCTGATGCCCGACGTGGAGATCGGTTTCTGAGGTTTGGGACATGCAATGTAGGGACAATGACAGGGAGATCAGGAGAAGTGGTGGAAGTATTGGTCAGAAGAAGAGTGGACATATGTTGTGTGCAAGAGACGAGATGGAAGGGAAGTGGTGTGAGAATGGTGAAGAGTTGGCAGGGACAGAAATACAAGTTTGTGTGGCAAGGGTGCCCGGAGGGCGTGATTGGTGTTGGTGTCCTGTTTTCTGAGGAGTTTGTAGACAGTGTGGTGAGTGTGACGAGAGTGAGTGAAAGGTTGATGATGGTGAAAATGATGATTGGAAAGCTCTTGGTGAACGTCTCTCAGGATATGCTCCACAGGTTGGTCGGAGCGATGAAGAGAAGGACAAGTTCTGGTGCGCGATAGAGAAGCTGATGGAAAACGTGAAAGATGAGGAAGTTGTTGTGGTAGGAGGAGACCTAAATGGACATGTGGGAAGGAGTATGGACGGTTTTGAGGGAGTTCATGGGGGTTACGGATATGGTGTGAAAAATGGAGAAGGTGAAAGGATTTTGGAGTTTGCTGATGGAGCTGATTTGTTGATTTGTAATACTCAGTTCCAGAAAGAGGATAATAAGCTTGTTACATACACGTCTGGTGGGTCGACGACAACCGTTGACTACCTGATGGTGCGTAGGCGAGATAGGGGGCACCTCCGGGACACAAAGGTGATCCCGGGGGAAGAGGCTGTTTCACAGCACCACTTGGTTGTCTGCGACATAAGGGTGAAAGGTGCAAGGAGAGCTCGGCGGGTGAAGTACCAACCGAGAATGAAGGTGTGGAGGTTGAAAGAGGTGACAGTGAGGGAGGCATTAAAAGAGAGGCTGAGTATGGTCGAGGATGATGTGGTTGAGCTTGAAAGGGGTTGGATGTCAATGAAAGATAGTCTGTTGGGAGCCGTTGGTGAGGTATGTGGATGGACAAAAGGACCACCGAGGCACTCTGAAACATGGTAGTGGGATGATGAAGTTGGAAAGAAGATTGAGGAGAAGAGGAATAAGTTCAAGGAGTGGCAGAAGGCGAAGGGTACGGGGGCAGAAAAGGCAGAGCATGAATGTTATAAGGCAGCCAAGAAGGCTGCAAAGAAAGAGGTAGCAAAGGCACAGGAGGCATGTAGGAAAAAGTTCGGAGAACGCTTGGATTCGGAAGAGGGTCAGAGAGCGGTATTCAGGATTGCAAAGCAGATGGCGAAAGAGAGGTGTGATGTGATGGGGGTGAGTTGCTTGAAGGATGAAGTGGGACAAATCGTTGTGGACCCAGATGGAATTAAAGGAAGATGGAAGAGATATATGGAAATACTGTTGAATGCAGAGAATGAATTGGATGGCAACATAGAGAGTAACCCAGTTTTAGGACCGGCAGAGAAGATAACCGAGAAGGAAGTTGAGGAAGCGATAAAAGCAATGAAGACTAGAAAAGCCGGAGGGCCTACGGGAGTTGTGGGAGATATGTTGAAGGCAGTGGAAAATTGGGGTGTGAAGAGAATGACAGAGATCTGCAATCTGGTGGTGAAAGAAGGCCGCATTCCAGTGGATTGGGTACTGAGTACCCTCGTCCCTCTATACAAGGGGAAAGGTGACCCTCTGGACTGTGGCTCATATCGAGCGATAAAGTTATTGGAGCATGGAATGAAGGTATTGGAAAGGGTGTGGAGAGGAGGATAAGGAAGAAAGTGAAGATTGACGAAATGCAGTTTGGATTTATGCCAGGAAGAGGAACGACAGACGCGCTTTTTATTGTGAGGCAGTCGCAGGAGAAGTACATGGAGAAGAAGAAGAAGTTGTTTCTTGGGTTTGTTGATCTGGAGAAAGCATTCAATAGGGTTCCACGTGAAGTAGTGACCTGGGCATTGAGGAAGTTAGGAATGGAGGAATGGTTGATCAGAGTAGTGATGACAATGTACAAAAGAGCATGCACAGCTGTAAGGACGAAGGACAGTAACAGTGGTGAGTTTGAGGTGAAGGTGGGAGTGCATCAGGGGTCGGTACTAAGTCCACTACTATTTGTAGCTGTGATGGAGGTGCTGGCTCGGAACGTAAAGGAGGGTTTACCGTGGGAGTTGTTGTATGCAGATGATCTGGTGTTGATTGCAGAAAGTATGGATGGACTGAAGGAGAAGATGAACAAGTGGAAGGAATGTATGGAGACAAAAGGTCTGAAGGTGAATATCGGAAAAACGAAGGTGATGGCAAGTGGTAAAGCATGTGGTGAGGTGGAAAGAACTGGGAAGTGGCCGTGTGCTGTGTGCAGGAAGGGTATATATATAATATATAACCACCTTTAGAGGCCATTTTTCCCCGCAAGCGGGGGTTGGCCTTTTTCGGGAACCGTGGTTGTTGTTGTTTTTTGGTCCCCTTTTTGAAGCAATGTTTTACGGCCGGATGCCCTTCCTGACGCCAACCCTTTTTGCCGCCTTTAATGACAAACAGGGAATTACCAGTGAACTGGTACTCAATTAGCCGACCTCGGAAGGATGACAGGCTGAGTCAACCCCCCTGGCATTAATTCAGCGATCGACCGGGATTCGAACCCAGGATCCTAGGTATGCTAAGCCGGCACCCTAGCCGCTAGCCCAACACCAGGGATAATCGGAATGTATGGAGACAAAAGGTCTGAAGGTGAATATCGGAAAAACGAAGGTGATGGCAAGTGGTAAAGCATGTGGTGAAGTGGAAAGAACTGGGAAGTGGCCGTGTGCTGTGTGCAGGAAGGGTGTCGCAGTGAATTCCATTCAATGTACAATGTGTGCTGAGTGGGTTCATCAAAAATGTAGTGGTTTGAGAGAGTCATTAACCAGTGTGGCAGCTACATTCAAGTGTAAGGTGTGCACAGAGAGAGCTGCAGATGGAGGAAATGTTGAGTTGGATCTTGGAGACAGCATGAAGCTGGAAGGTGTGAAAACATTTTGTTACCTAGGAGACATGCTGAATGGAGAAGGTGGATCAGACTCGGCAACGGTTGCTCGAGTGAGATGTGCATGGAAGAAGTTTCGGGAACTGAGTGGCCTGTTGACGAGGAGGGGAGTGTCGTTGAAGCTGAAGGGAAAGGTGTATGCTGCATGTGTGAGAAGTGTTATGATTTATGGGAGCGAGTCATGGGTAATGAACGTAGAGCAGCAACGAAGGCTGGAAAGGGTGGAATTGCGAATGGTTCGGTGGATGTGTGGAGTATCGTTGAGAGAGAGGAAGACAAATGATGAATTGCGAAAGATGATGGGAATAGAGCCTGTGATGGATGCTGTGAAGAGAAACAATTTGAGATGGCTTGGTCATGTGTTGAGGAAGGATGAAAGTGACTGGTTGAGAAGAGTGATGGAAATGAATGTAGAAGGAAGTAGAGGACGGGGAAGACCGACAAAGACTTGGCTAAAGATGGTGGAAGAAGAAATGCGGGCAAGGGGGTTAACAAGGGGAGATGCAGAAAATAGGGCAAAATGGAGAAGATTGTCATGGAGACCGCAAGGCTAACCCCCACTTTTGCAGGGAAAATGGCCTTAAAATGCCTGTTGTTGTGTTGTTGTTAAGCAGCCCTTCAGCAACATCTTGCAATGCAATCAAAGTCTGTCCAGAGTACAATTTCAGCTATGGAAACGTTTTCGGAGTGGTCATGCAAGTAGCCTACGTCAGGACGACCTTAGTTGTGAGGAAAGATGAGAATAATGGCTGTTTACAATAAATATGATGAAAATATTCCAAGATGATATCATAAGTAACCCTGGGGTATCGTATTTCATTCTTAATGCTGCAAATTTACTCTTCCAAAAGCCAAGATCTTGGAAACATGAAAACAATACAGTATTCTTCAACACCTTTCTGCCAGATTGAGGCCCAAAGGCCTCCGCTTCAAAGCTTTGATTTGAGCATTAGGGTATTGTTCCATTGGTATTTGAGATTAAGGCATTGTTCCAAAATGAGAAAGGTGCAGATCTGAGAAAGGGAATATGTCGTTGATGTGATGTGATTTAAAAATTAAAAATTATTGGAGTTTGGTGAGAGGTTTGAAATAATAACTTATTTTCCTGGATTCCTGCAGGCAATAATCCTTTCTAAAATCATTCTTTACAAGACCGTTCACTATGGAGAATACACTTACCCTTCATGGGCGTCGGCGTTTCTGGGGTGGATGACAACCATCTTCATCCTCATTTGGATCCCATTAGGAATGGTTCATACGCTCACCAGAACTACTGGCACCTTCTGGCAGGTAATCCACAGCAAGATGAATGAAACAAGGAAAAAGTACATTTGCATGTGCATAAAATATATATTACACAAAAATAAACACATGTATGTTTATATCTTGAACACTAAAATCCATGATAACACAAATGACAAAGCCATGTTAATGCGTTTCAAAGTGCAAAGTGCGTATGTAGTCATAAAAGGAATTGTTGGTTCTCTATTGAGACATAAACACTTTTGAAAAATAAAAAACACAAACATTCTTACAAAGACCAAATTACATGGTGAAGTGTACTTCAACCTGAAGATCAGTCTCGTAAAGCTCATCCAAAACAATCCACGTGCACCTTTACTAAAAGGCCTGCAGGATGCACAGTCAGACAAAATAAAACACGTGAATCCTGGCCCGAGACCTCGTCCGCAGGGTGTTCCAAGTTTACACGACGTTTCTATCTTCAGGCATCGTCAGAAACAAAACAATAGCTGAGAATAAAAAGCTTGCAGCTGAACCTGCACAGTCACGTGAAAAAGTAAGTACACCCCATGTAAAATTTTGACTTTTTCAACATATAGCTATTTGATCTTCATTTCAACAATATTGACAGATAAAGGTGATATAATATAACAAATATCATGAAACATTTACATATTGTAGTCCATTGTATAATTTAAATAAACATAAATGCAAATTTCGCAGGTGGAAAAAGTAAGTACACCCCTACATTTATCACCACTTCAAATACCGAAAATTTGAATCAGGTGCACCAGCTCAGGTGCAAATGATTAGAACATCGTTAGAGAGGATCTTGGAGGAACCTGTCTTATTTAAACCTCAGACATTTAGTTTGGTTTGCTCTTTGTTGTTGAAGTGTGCGGCATCACCATGCCTAGATCAAAAGAGCTCTCGGAGGCCTTCAGAAAGAAGTTTATAGATGCCTACAAGTCTGGGAAGGGATTTAAAAAGATCTCCAAACAATTTGAAATCAATCATTCGACTGTCCAGAAGAACATCTTCAAGTGGAGAAGATTCCAAACAACTGCCAACTTGTTCAGGCCAGGCCGCCCCAGCAAGTTCAGCCCAAGAGTAGACCGCAAGATGCTGACAGAAGTCTCTAAGAACCCCAGAATGTCATCACGGGACCTACAGGTAGCTCTTGCCACTGCTGATGTCAAAGTGCACGAGTCTACCATTAGAAAGAGGCTGCACAAATTTGATCTACATGGGAGGAGTGCCAGGAGGAAACCTTTGCTGTCCAGAAAGAATATCAGGGCAAGGCTAAAGTTTGCCAATGAACACCGAGGCAAAGACCAGCACTTCTGGAACAATGTGCTCTGGACAGATGAGTCAAAGGTAGGGCTATTTGGCCACAGTACCAGAAGACATGTTTGGCGAAAACCAAAGACAACATTTGACCACAAGAACCGGATACCAACTGTAAAGCATGGTGGTGAAATATTATGGTTTGGGGCAGCTTTGCTGCATCAGGGCCTGGGCAGCTCACCATCATAGAATCCATGATGAATTCTTCATTGTGGATTTTGGACCGTGGTCACATTTTGGACCTTGTCTGCTCCACTGGATTAAATTTGCACCATCTCTATGGCTCCGACCTCACCCTCTCTGACCACTTAGCCATCACTCTGACCATCAACATCCCCGCCCCAACACCAAGGCATTATCGCACAATCAACTTCCGTAAGCTAAACGCTCTTTCACCTACCTCATTCTCATCCACCCTCTCTGAAAAAATGTCCACTTCTCCCTTCATTGACCTCCACACCCCTTCCGACCTCACTGACTACTACAACCACACTCTCTCCTCCTGCCTTGACCAGCTTGCGCCTGTAAAAACCAAAACAGTTTCTTTCACCCATTCTGCTCCCTGGTTTACCCCTGAACTCCACCTGATGAAAACTCGTGCTCGCCAACTTGAAAGACTCCGCAATAACACGGGTCTCACAGTTCACTCCCCAGCCTACAAGGACCACCTACAACACTACAAAGATGCCCTCTCCCGCGCCCGCTCTGCCTACTACTCTCAAATTATCCACTCTGGCTCCGGAAACCCAAAAGCACTCTTCTCGACAATAAACAAACTCCTCCGCCCCCTGAACACCACCACCCAGTCATTCACAGTAGACAACTGCATCTCCTTCCTCTCTTTCTTCCAACGCAAAATTGACAACATCTACAACAGCTTGACCACCGCCGCACCCGCTCCCCCTCCAACCACCTGCCCCCCCTTGTCCTGCCATCCCCTGTCTCGGTTCTCCCCAATCTCCCCTACTGACCTCTCTGAACTCCTCATAGGAATGAAAACTGCCACCTGCACTCTTGACCCCATCCCCTCCAGCTTTGTCAAAGCCTCCCTCCCTGCTCTCTCTCCACTTATCATTGCAACAATAAACTCCTCCCTGTCTACAGGCATCGTCCCACCTTCCCTCAAAATTGCTGCTGTTACCCCCATTCTAAAAAACCTGGTCTAAACCCTGACACCCTAAACAACTTCAGACCCATCTCCAACCTACCCTTTCTGTCAAAAGTTTTGGAACGCGCTGTACCCACTCAACTCAAACATCATCTCTCTGCCAATAACCTGTATGAAACATTCCAATCCGGATTCCGGTCCAACCACAGTACTGAAACTGCTCTCCTCAAAATCACCAACGACCTTCTCCTCTCCTCTGACGCTGGCAACCTCAACATTCTCGTCCTCCTCGACCTCAGCGCTGCCTTTGACACCATCGATCACACTATCCTCCTCACCCGACTTAAATCCACCTTTAACGTTACCGGCACTGCCCTCTCTTGGATTAAATCATACCTCTCTGACAGATGCCAGTTCATCTCCATCAATAACTGCAAATCCCCCACTGCTCCCCTCCCCCAAGGTGTCCCCCAAGGTTCAGTTCTTGGCCCCCTCCTCTTCATCCTTTACCTGTCGCCGCTCGGTCACTTAATCCGCCGTCATGGATCTCCAATTCCACTGCTTCGCCGATGACATCCAGCTTTTCATCTCCACCAAGTCCGTCTCCACCGACACCCACTCTATCCTGACAAACTGCATCACTGAAATAAAATCCTGGCTTCAAATCAACTTCCTCAAGCTTAACTGTGATAAATCTGAAATAATCATCATTGGCCCAAAAACGCTCACAAAATCCACCCATAACTTTGCCCTCAACATCGACGGTATCCCAGTATCCACCTCCCCTCACATGCGGAATCTTGGCGTCATCTTTGACCAAACCCTTTCCTTCGACAAATACACTAAACAGATCACAAAGTCAGCCTTCTTTCACCTGAAAAATATTGCCCGTCTCCGCTCATCCCTCTCCTCCACGGCTGCAGAAACCCTCATCCACGCCTTCATCACCTCCCGTCTGGACTACTGCAATAGCCTCCTCTATGGTTCACCCTCAAAAATCACCAATAAACTCCAATACATTCAGAACTCCGCTGCCCGTCTACTCACCCATTACCGGACCCGTGACCACATCACCCCCGTCCTTTACAAGCTTCACTGGCTCCCCATCCCCCAGAGAATCCAGTACAAAATCCTCCTCTTGACATACAAAGCCCTCCATAACCTGGCCCCATCCTACCTGGCTGACCTCCTCTCCAGACACACTCCCACCCGCAACCTCCGCTCTGCTGGTACCAACCTCTTGACCCCCTCCATCCGGACCAAATTCAGATCCTGGGGGGACAGGGCCTTCTCCATCGCTGCTCCCACCCTCTGGAACTCACTACCTCACACCATCAGAGACTCCTCCTCACTCACCACATTCAAAACATCACTAAAGACCCACCTGTTCAACACTGCATTCAACATTCAACCCACAGCATTTAACCCCTGACTATCTCTTCTCCTTCTCCCTCCTTTTGCTTTAAATATTTCCCTATTGATTCTTGTCTTTTTGCAATTGTTGTTTTCATGTATTGTTATGCATTATGTTTGCCACTCTGTCAAAGCGCCTTTGGGCTTCTGGAAAAGCGCTATACAAAATAAATGAATTATTATTATTATTATTATTCATTGCACCAGAGGGTGTTTGAGGATAATGTGAGGCCATCTGTCGGAGAGTTGAAGCTCAACCGAAGGTGGACCTTGCAACATGACAATGACCCTAAACATACCAGTAAATCCACCAATGAATGGCTGAAAAGAAAGAAATGGAGGGTTCTGGAATGGCCAAGTCAAAGCCCGGATCTAAATCCCATCGAGATGTTGGGGGGGGGGGGGGGGGGATTTGAAACGAGCTGTGCATGCAAGAAACCCCTCAAACCTCGCACAGCTGAAATAATTCTGCATGGAGGAGTGGGCAAAAATTTCTCCCAGTCGATGTCAGAGACTGGTAGACAGTTATAAGAAACGCCTACTTGAGTTTGTTTCTGCCAAAGGGGGCAATACCACCTATTGGAGCCAAGAGTGTACTTACTTTTTCCACAGAAGGAAATGGCATCTCTGTTAATTTTTTGTTGAATAAATTATTGCAAAGTCAATTCTTCATTGTTTTTTGTTCAATTAGATTAGATCACCTTTATCTATAGATACTGTTTAAATGAAGATCAAATATTGATATGTCCACATATGTTAAAAAGATTTTAAAAAACATTTCATGGGGTGTACTTACTTTTTCACGTGACTGTATACCCTTGAACACCACAGAGCACATGGTATCACATCTGGTGCCAGGAAGAAACTACACTAGTGAACTGGATTTCTCATTTACATTACCAAACATGACATCGGTGTCATCATCCTTTGTGTCAATTTAAATTGACCAATCAGTAGATAGATGACATGATATTATGATATATAAAAGCATCGAAGGCAAGGCCGAGTCTTTAGAACAATATTATGTTGAGGAGACTACTTCGCACATACATGGAAGAGCTTCATGCAGCATGACAACCTCGGTCTTACTTTCCAACTGTCAAGTTCACTTGTGCGTGCATCATTTTATTGTTCAATTAAAAACACTCCAATCCCCTCCCACAACCCCTTCCCGCTCTCTCTTCCCACCTCCCCCACCCCCTCCTCCGCACCCCTCCCTCCTCACACACTACTGCAGCCCCTTCCTCCAGACTGCCACCCTACCTCATCCACTCCTTCCTCCACCCTCCTCCCACCCCAACCCTCCCTCCACACTCCCATTCAACTCCCTCCTCCCACCATCCTCCTCCAGACTTCCACGCCTCCCTTTGGCCCCTCCCTCAAAATCTGCACTCATTGAGGGGATGTGGGAGGTTTCCTCCACTCGTAACTTCCTCAATGCCCATGTCAATACTTTGCGTGGAACCCTATCTAATGCTTTCTCCAGATCAACAAACCCAAGAAACAACTTCTTCCTCTTTTCCATGAACTTCTCCTGCAACTGCCTCACAAAAAAGAGCGCGTCTGTCGTTCCTCTTCCTGGCATAAATCCAAACTGCATTTCGTCGATCTTCACTTTCTTCCTTATCCTCCTCTCCAACACCCTTTCCAATACCTTCATTCCATGCTCCAATAACTTTCTCGCTCGATATGAGCCACAGTCCAGAGGGTCACCTTTCCCCTTGTATAGAGGGACGAGGGCACTCAGGTCCCAATTCACTGGAATGCAGCCTTCTTTCACCAGCAGATTGCAGATCTCTGTCATTCTCTTCACACCCCAATTTCCCGCTGCCTTCAACATATCTCCCACAACTCCCGTCGGCCCTCCCACTTTTCTACTCTTCATTGCTTTTATCGCTTCCTCAACTTCCTTCTCGGTTATTTTCTCTGCCGGTCCTAAAACTGGGTTACTCTCTATGTTGCCATCACATTCATTCTCTGTATTCAACAGCATTTCCATATATCTCTTCCATCTTCCTTTAATTCCATCTGGGTCCACAACGATTTGTCCCACTTCATCCTTTAAGCAACTCACCCCAATCACATCACACCTCTCTTTCGCTATCTAGACCAGGGAACTTCGTGATATACCCACCACTAATTGCAATAGAAACCATTCAGGTGTTTTTCAACTTCAAATATACTATAGAATAACATACTAAAAGTCTCGGGAAATCGAAGTACAGGCTCATGCTTATTGTTCAAGTTGGCCGCCAAAATCACCGCCAAAACTGAATTTTTTTAAATTGGTCCTATATACGCAAGTAAAAGTGCTAAAAATGTATATGAAACATCTAGACATATGTTGTTGGTGACAAGAAATCCATTTCTGACATTTTTAAACTGGTCACATATTTAAAATTCAAAATGGCCATGAAACCAATATATTTAGAGATAAAATCAAATATAAGCAATTACTTGTACTTCATATAATGAATCATTGGTTCAAAGGTAATGAAAGTGAATGAAATACATTGGATACACTGGCTTAGTTGTTGTCTTTAATAGTAAAGTGTTCTTTTCTTTTCTTTCACAGAGTAACTAGCTCATCATGGACAAGTGCATTTTCTGTGAAGAACCTTTATCCAATGGAGAGGCAACTTCCACATTTCGCCCAAAAGGATGTCAAGGCATTGCTAAAGCTAATGAGTTGCAGAACAGAAATATAAGTACGGTGCCTGGCCAACTTGTGCATGTCAAATGTAGGAAGAACTTTTTTTGCTCAAACAGCATAACCAGTGACAACAAAAAGCGAAGTCTTGACTCAATTTGTGACTCCAAGTAGTTCACAATGTGCACGTCGATCCACAAATATGGCATTCAATTACAAAGATAACTGCATATTTTGTGGTGTTTCCGATGCACAGAAATATAACAAACCAACACATAAACTTTTCGCTGTCAGAACGATAGATTTCCAGAAAACGATATTGCAGGTATGCAATGAACGCAATGATTCATGGTCAGACACTGTTAGAGGTAGAATTGAGTACGCACAGGATCTACATGCTGCAGATACGTATTGCTTGCACCCGACAAACCTACACTGGCTGATGCAATATGGAAACAACTTCCTGATGCTTCCAAGACATCTAGCCTACCAAATGACCCACCAAATGATGTACAGTATGTCCTAGATGGTGGAGCTCTCTTGCACAGACTTCCATGGAATGGTGGAGAGACATACAATGCCATTTGTAGTCGTTACGTCCAGTATGTTGCAGGCAAATATGACCCTTCCATCATTGTATTTGATGGTTATGAAGGTGGCCCGACCACGAAAGATGTTACACGTGGTAAACGGGCCAGAGGAAGTGTCAGTGTTTCCGTGCATTTTACAGGGGACATGGTGTGTTTGTTGAAGAGAGAAGACTTTCTGGCCAACAAGACCAATAAGCAACGATACATAAATCTGCTCAGTGAACACTTTGAACACCATCGCACTGAAGTATTGCATGCAGAGGCTGATGCAGACGTCCTGATGGTGCAAACGACTATTGCATCTGCAGATAGAAAGAACTCTGTCCTCATTGGAGATGACACCGACCTACTTGTGCTCCTCTGCGGTCAGGCATCAGACATCCTTTGACATTTATTTCAGACCTCAGCCAAAGTTGACTTCCAAGAAGCCACCCAGATGCTGGAACATCAAACTGGTCCAAAAGGCACTTGGACAAGATATTTGTGACAACCTTCTCTTTGCGCATGCCATACTTGGGTGCGATACTACATCCGGGTTGTTCGGCATTGGGAAACCCATGGCTCTGAACAAACTCAATAGGTCAAATGAATATTTCCGGCAGCAAGCTGCAGTCTTCAAAAACCCATGTGCCACACACGACGGCATAATGACAGCTGGAGAAAACGCCCTAGTTTGTTTGTACAATGGCAAACCTGGCGATAGACTGAACACCCTTCGTCTGCAACGCTTCCACCAGAAGGTTTCATCCAGTACAACTTGTGTAAAACCTCGCAACTTGCCTCCCACATCGTCAGCAGCTCAGTACCATAGCCAGCATGTCTATCACCAAGTCCAGCAATGGAGTGGGGTAGATATGCGTGCCGAGGATTGGGGATGGAGGATCAGCGATGGGAAGATGTTTCCTGTTCAAACGAACTTGAAGCCTGCACCTGAGTATCTCCTGCAAGCGATCAACTGTTCCTGCAAGACAGACTGTAGAGGAAGATGCAGTTGCGTAAAGTATGGACTGCAATGTTCTCCAGTGTGTATAGAATGTAAAGGACTTCATTGCTCCAATGTGACTCTGCCTGATCAAGAAAGTGACTCTGATGATATGTAATGGTATCCAGCAGAGGTTTAGTATTCAGTGCACTCGATATTTTAACATGTTTCTAGAAAATGAAAGTACAAAACTAGTGTCGAGTATAATAACACTGCTCCTGCGCCGCTGTGCCCAGCATTTTGCTTAATTGTTGATGCACCCCACTGGACGTGCCAATTTCATAAAATCTTTGTGAAACTTCACAGAGTGCAGTGCTGAATTCTGCAAGAGCTGCTAATGTCATGACCTAAATTAATATCCAATAGCAAACTGACAGTTTGGCGGCCATTTTGAATTTGAAGTGAACAGTTTGTATATATGTCAGAAATGGGTTGATTATATTCAATAACATATACCAACGTATTTCACATCTGTTTTAGCTGTATTACTTGCTGACAAGAAGGTAATATTCTAAAATTAGCAGTTTTGGTGGTTATTTTGGCAGTCATTTTGGCGGCCATTTTGAACTTGAAATATGTAACCAGTTTTAAAATGTCAGAAATGGGTTTCTTGTTACCAACAACATATATGTAGGTGTTCCACATATATTTTTAGCACTATTACTTGCGTATATAGGGCCAATTTTAAAAAAAATCAGTTTTGGCGGGAATTTTGGCAGCCAACTAGAAAAAGAAGCATGAGCCTGTACTTCAATTTCCAGAGACTTTTAGTATGTTATTCTACAGTATATTTGGAGTTGAAAAACACTTGAATGGTTTCTATTGCAATTAGTGGTGGGTTTGGCCATATAACTTTACAGATTCCCTGGTCTAATCTGCTTTGCAATCCTGAATACCGCTCTCTGACCCTCTTCCGAATCCAAGCGTTCTCCGACCATTTTCCTACATGCCTCCTGCGCCTTTGCTACCTCTTTTTTTGCAGCCTTCTTGGCTGCCTTATAACTTTCATGCTCTGCCCTTTCTGCTCCCATACCGTACCCTTCGCCTTCTGCCACTCCTTGAACTTCTTCCTCTTCTCGTCAATCTTCTTTCCAACTTCATCATCCCACCACCATGTTTCCGAGTGCCTCAGTGGTCCTTTTGTCCATCCACATACCTCACCAACGGCTCCCAACAGACTACCTTTCATTGACATCCAACCACGTTCAAGCTCAACCACATCATCCTCTACCATACTCAGCCTCTCTTTTAAGGCCTCCCTCACTGTCACCTCTTTCAACCTCCACACCTTCATTCTCGGTTGGTACTTCACCCGCCGAGCTCTCCTCGCACCTTTCACCCTTATGTCGCAGACAACCAAGTGGTGCTGTGAAACAGCCTCCTCCCCCGGGATCACCTTTGTGTCCCGGAGGTGCCCCCTATCTCGCCTACGCACCAGCAGGTAGTCAATGGTTGTCGTCGACCCACCTGACGTGTATGTAACAAGCTTATTATCCTCTTTCTGGAACCGAGTATTACAAATCAACAAATCAGCTCCATCAGCAAACTCCAAAATCCTTTCACCTTCTCCATTTCTCACACCATATCCGTAACCCCCATGAACTCCCTCAAAACCGTACATACTCCTTCCCACCTCCCTTCCCGCCTTCCCACCGCCTCTTACGACACGCAGGGATACGGTGTACCTATTCTTAACCGGGGTACACACCGGTATTCAGACCAGTACACAAAACAACAAATGTTTACCTCTAAATACTTGTAGTTCTATAAAAGTGGAATTCAAGTGGGAAATTAGAGAAATTCAATTCAAAAACATATCAAGCGACAGAGAGCACACAAAATGTCAGCATATGCTTTGCCAACTTGGGCCAACATGGAGGAGTTCCAAACATCAGTTGTGATTCGACGTTGGAAGGTTTTTTTGGAGGTATATTTTATCGGTATATTCACATAACTATATTAATATAATGAAAGCAGATCACCCAAAAAAGTGAAATAATGTGATCCAGTGTATAAACAACTGAGTATGTAAAAAACAAGAGTCGTCTGTCTCGCTTGTAGAGTGCTTGCCAGTTCGCTTCAGACCTCAGGCAAGCACTCCAATAAAACGGTTGATAAGGAACGGCTGGCTTGGCAAGCAAAAGCAAGTTGATTGGTAGTGGAACACCACCTGCAAAAAGAAAAACTGGCGTAAATATTAAAATTTCAGAATTCACTCCAGATTTTGACACTTAATTAGCCCACATGCCCCGATCCTCAAAGCTGAAGACGGTTCCAATTGTATTCTTTAATTAGTCCATGAGAGTAGATCGGAGTTCCAACGCAAGGCATTTTTGAGCAGGCCGAATAAAATAAGAACCCAGCGATGTGACAGATGGTTGACCAAGATGGTGCACCGCCATTTTGGTCAGGCTTATTTTGTAATGTGCGCCCCCTAATTTGTTTCAAAAGGGGTGTTTAAATTTACCCAAACACCCAGTTTTCATTCCTGCACTCGTTCAGAGTTCCCTTAATATGCATGCAAAGTTCTGGTCTTCCAGCTTCCATGGTTTTTGAGTTACTAGGGCATGCCCGTACTATATCTATATCTAAAATTATATCCCCCCCCTCTATTTACATGAAATGGTTTGGTCCAAAGCGAACGGCTTGCGAGTGGTGACAATCCCCCCCCTCTATTTACATGCAATGGTTTGGTCCAAAGCGAACGGCTTCCGGAGTTTGGTAAAGAAATCGCCATCGCGTGCACAAACGCGCAGGAAAGCGAATGAATCGCAAATTCGTTTTTATTAGTTGTAAAACATAGTTTAACGCCAACATAGTTTGCAAACGTGAAATAAATGAATACGCTCTCAAATGTGCCATCCGAGGCAGAGTGTGCCCGCCACGTTCGGCACACGCGATCGTTCGCTGCTCTCTGATTGGTTGAATCGTTTTTTGGACATAGCTCGGTAAGTAATTGTCCGATTAATATGAAACCTTGAAAAGGCACATCCTCGGGTCCCCAGCAATATACCTGGCAAGTTAAAAGTATATCGGACCCGTGGTTGTCGAGAAACAGCGGTCACAGACAAACAAACGTACAGACAGACAGAGATTACTGGAATTATAGATAGATGGAGAAGACACTGACTGACTAACTAACACACACACACACACACACACACACACACACACACACACACACACACACACACACACACACACACACACAATTATAGATTGTAATGTAGTCGTCATGATGCCACTGGAATCTCCTTGGCCAACAGTTTCTGAATGATCTTTCTGAGACCGTTATGTTTCTGATTCACAGCGTCTGGTGAAGTCCATTAAACCAACATTTTCTGCTGTGAGAGAGAGCAATGAACTTAATCTCGGAAGCCAGGAACTACCTCCAGAAGATGTCGATCACCACAACGATGGAGGAGTACCTGGATAATGCATCTCACCAAATGCCTCTTTTTAATGAATATGATTGTGGCACAAACCATTTTGTAATTGTACAATTGACTGGTTAAGTGGTTATGCCACACCAAATGTCCGTATTGTTAAAGTGTGTTCTCCAGGTTGGAGTTCGCAAAAACAATCAGATCAATTGTCCTTCATATGAAGTTATTCGTGTATGAGAGGCATTAAAAATATTCTACAAATTAGAAAATCAAAAATGCACTATTTAGCCTCGCCCATTCCTAAAGGGACACCAGAGGGTGTTTGTGTGTGTGTGTGTTTGTGTGTTTGTGTGTGTGCTTGTGTTGTCGGCGATCTCTCTGTGCCACTTATTATCTCTACACTTATAAAAGAAGTCTTCATTGTTTATCTGTTACTGAGTGATATCTGCGAGTTCACATTTAAATGAATTGTTCGCAATCATCATACAGGTCAACTTCGAAATACATGAACCACTGTCAATGTATTTTGCATTATATCTATAACATGGATGTCAGCACTTATTGGGTAATTGTTTTGCCTCGCACATTGATGAAGAAAAACTATTGTAATGGTGTTGTCTGTCAGTCAGGGGAAGAGTTCACACTATTTTTCAGATCTACTGTAATCTATCTACTCTGGGGGAGATTCTACATTGTTAAATGATCTGTGTTGTCATTATTTTGCAATACATAAGTGGAGAAAATTAGCAGGCTGGAAGGATCGCCAAGAGGTACACACACTCTCCTATAAACTCTGTAGCCTGGGTTTCAATCTCAGCCCAACTACAAACTGCCATCCTGGTATTTCACAGGTAGGTTGATTCGTCAATGCGTGTGCCGTCCCTCGGATCAACATGAAACGGGCGTCACATCTGCTGGCATTAGTTGGTGGGTGTTAAAGGTCAAACGTTATCCTTCACGAATAATATGTGAGCTGTCGCTGTTATAAGAAACGAATCCCTAATTCCTGCCCGAACCCTTAGGTTAACATCAGGCCTGATCAGCCTGTTCGTGAAAGACTTAGTCCAAGCTTCCCGAGGCCATCTCCACAAGAACATGGGAATAATTATGGCCAGTATAGAAGAGGAAGAAGAAGTAGAGATATTCATTATCAAAAATGTTTTCGATGATTTGCATAAACTTATGGAATGAAAAATAAAGGTATATTGGGATGATTTGATGATTGCATCTTGTTTCTAAAACTCCATGACTGTTCCACAAAAATCGCAGCTGTGTACGAAGTTAGCGGTTCAGTTTGACATTTTAATACAAGTACACGCACACCCTGCGGGCGCAGTAGGAAGGATCATGTTATTATCCTCTCAGGGGTGTATATAGATTACAGTAGATCTCGGCTCGGGCATCAAGAACGTCAGGTTTCTTTCTTTCAGTTTGATGGGTTTTTTGGGGGGAGTTTAAAAAAAAAATAATATAGGTTCTAACAAGGGAAAATCAAATCAATAATCACAATAGGCCTATGCAATAAGGTAAAATAATGAGGTAAAATAAATCCTATTAAAACTAAGGCGCCTCGCTCTCAATCACGGTCACAGACAGGGAAAAGGGACGCAAAACCAGGCGACTTATCTTTGTTGTGGCAATTGGGGAGCGCGAATGTGGAGCACGGAGGTGGTGTTGAGGTGGGCAGGACGATGGACAAGGTGAGGCGACAGCTGGACGACAAAGAGAAGATGAGGAGACGAGCAGGATGATGAACAGGCAGCAGGCAGACAAAAAGAGGCCCAGGGCCAAGGCAGGCAGGACGACCTTCTGTCAGCTCTCCTCACTCCCAATTCTCTGCAGAACTATCCAAGTTTTCCTCACAAAACAGTGAGCTGATGAGCTCCTCAACGCACTCAACCAGCCAAATTCAAATTCTTCTCCTCAGGCTGAGAACTCTCCTAACGAGCAAGCTCTCCTCAAATATATGGCGCAATCCTCCCAGAACAGTTCCCGCATCTTTTTAGCACTTCAAACTCACTCAATTCTCCTCAAAGAACTCTCTTCCCGCGGCTCCCTCCTCGTCTCCCTGGACAACGCTTGCCCCTCCTCCAGCTGTTGAGCTCCACCCCCGTCCATGCAACGATGACAGCACTGCCCCTCTCCTTCTGCCAGGCAGAATGTTGCCCAGCACGCCCGGCGGAGGTTTACATGCGGTTTTACACACATTTCCTGAACTTTAATTCCTTTCTATCTACGCACAAGCACCACCCTCATATCGTGCACATTTAAACACAACCTTAAGCTACATTTTCCTTGCTTATGTACATCGAGATGCTACTACACGTGTTACACTCGTGGGGTGGATTGTTTAAGGATGGTACATTGGAACACTCATGGGGCTGGGCTTGCAATTTTTAGAAGCTGTGATCGTTGGGGTGTACCTTATGTGAAATTCCGGGCCGGCTGAAACCAGATTTGCTCTTTTCTTTTTTTCTCCCCTTTCACTTTATTTTTATTCTTTTGTTGAAAGAAAAACACAGATCTTCCTTATCGACTTTCTCCCTCCCACCGGAGCTCTACATAATTGAATAGAGAAATAACCTTTGGGAAGAAAGAAAGAAGAGTGCGTCGGATCGGTGGAGAAAGGCGAAAACCGCACGCAGCACGTACGGTCCAAGTTTTGATGAGAAACTCGGCCTGTGTGAGCTTTTTGAGGATTTTTGATTAATCTCTCTGAGGGCTGCCTGTTGGAGGGACAGTCGGTGCAGGAGAGATTTGGGTGGAGGAGGCTTATCTCGGTGCACGTGGGATCGATCGTGAGGAAGTGGGAGAGGGAGCCAGAAGCTTGTGCTCCACATCAAGTTTCGTCTGAGCCGGCCGGAGGCAACGTGAGGCTTCATGGTCTTGCAGGAACTGCTCTGGGCAAGTCGTTCATAGAGTTTGAAGACACCAACTGTCTGAAATATTGTCTGAATCTGTCTGAAAACATAGAAGTCTGAAATATTGGGGCACTATCACGGACCAAAGGCAATGGGCCACTTTGGGGTAAATAAAACGCTAAAGAAGATCCGGAATTTTTTTTATTGGATCCATTGCAAAAGAGACGTGAAGGCCTGGTGTCGCAACTGTGATAAATGTTCTGCTAAGAAGGGCCCCTCGAGGAAAGAATTAGCCCCGTTGCAATTTTACCAAGTGGGCGCACCCCTGGAGAGAGTGGCCGTGGATATTACAGGACCCTTTCCAGAAACCGCCTGGGGAAACCGGTACATCCGAGTCGCTGTGGACTACTTTACGAAGTGGCCCGAGGCTTATGCATTGGCAAGTATGGATGCGAATACAGTTGCGCGGGCACTTGGGGACGGTTTCTTCACCCGGTACGGCATCCCTTCTGAGCTACATTCAGATCAGGGAAGCAATTTTGAGTCTGAGGTTTTTCGAGCAATGTGCGCTCTTCTAGGTATACAGAAAACTCGATCCACTCCTTACCATCCTCAATCTGATGGCATGGTAGAATGTTTCAATCGAACCCTCGGTACCCAGCTGGCAATGTATGTGAATGATACTCACACCGACTAGGATGTGGGGTTACCACTGATTCTACTGTCATGCAGAATGGCGGTGAGCGAAGCCACCGGTTGCACACCCGCACTCCTGATGTATGGTCGAGAACTAAGACTCCCCCCAGATTTGATTTACGGAGGACCACCCGATTAACACGTCCAGACCTGGCCCCACTATGTCGAAGGCCTACAACGTGATATTGAACAGGCACATCAGTTTGCTCAGGACAGGTTGCAGCGCTCCGGACAGCGCATGAAAACTAGGTACGACACACAAGCCCGGGGAAAGCAGTTTAAAGAGGGAGACCTGGTGTGGGTGAGCAACATGAGGCGGCGGAGAGGGCTCTGTCGCAAGTTTGCCAATCGTTGGCAGGGTCCGTGTCTCGTGATGAGCAAGATAATGACGTCATTTATCGCGTGCGGCAGGGACAGCGAGTTGCGGCACGCGTCCTCCACCGGAAGAGGCTGAGGGAATATAATGGGGACTCCATCCCTCAGTGGGTACGACTCAGCCAAAATAAGTTGGGGAAAAGCTCGAAAACCCACACCCCAAATAACTGCACCCCACAACAGCATGACCCAGGAGATGGAATCGGTAATAACAATTTGGCCGGCCAAAGTGGAAGGGGAAAACGCAATATTCAGCGTCCAGCTTATCTCCGTGACTATGACTTGACTTGAGAGGATGCAGGTATAGGTCTATTGGGAGGGGTTGTTGTCCTTGTTCCCCACTTCCCTCCCCTAGTTTCGGCGGAAGCTACTGGCAATATTCTGCGTGGCGTTCCCCCATTTTCGCCTCAAGCTTGGAAGAGAGAGGAGGGATGCAAGTTTGTTACCTTGCTTGCTGTCGCTTGAATCCTGTATCATCAGGACGCAACAGTTGTTGTTTTGTTGTTGTTGTTGTTGTTTATTAGTATTATTATTATTTTTAACTGTGCCATGCGACTCTATTGTGATGGAGGACCATGCTCCCTATGTTTTGAATTTTGTGTAAGTATATGTTCTGTGTTATAGGACTAAACAGGGGTGTGGAACAGAGAACCCGCATTTGCTTCGATTCAATTATATTGTAACGAATTTGGAAAGTGTAAAGAATGTGAGAAGTGGTTTGCTGTGTTTTAACTGGCCCTCGTAGAGTAAATAAGATCGAAAGACGTCCCCCTAGTTAATTCCATGAACCTACAGACAGGCCACGATATATCTTTTTTAAATAGCTTATTTCCTTATTCTATGTAGGCTAAATATGTGTTTCCCACTAGATTGACTCTGCATTGCATCAAACGAAATAAGCGTAGGCCCCTCCGATGATCCATGGCAGCTCAAGTGCCAGGGATTCCCCCACTTGAGCTTTGACAGCAACCGTTTATTGCAGTACTGAACTGCTGTGCAACGTGACGGCGCATTACCTGCAGCTGCTGACCGGTTTTCGACACTTGCAGCCATTACGAACAAGGGGAGTGGCTAGAGAAGACGGGTCGCCCCCCTCGTCATAGGGGGGAGGAGTAAGTCGGCCCCGCTCATCCAACCCAGAACAAGGGGTTTGGCTAAGAGAGGGCGGAGCGGGAACCCCCGAGAAAGTGCGCGAAGGTTCGGTGAGAAACCAATATAAACCGCCGCGGGACGCACTCCGTCCTCTTGCTCTGACCCCGTCCTCTTGCTCTGACCCCGTCCTCTTGCTTGCTGTCGCTCGTTGTTGCTGGGGAAAAGGAAGACGCCTGAACGAGCAGGTGTGACCGAGCCTGCGAGCCATCGTGTGACCAGCTGCGCTGCAGCTAAGAGGACGCAGGCCACGAAAAGGGCGCGCCAGGCAGCAATCCACGCTGGACCCTCCATTGCCTCCCAAAACAACCATCCATCCTCAAGCCATACCTGCCTGCAATTTCCCCCGTGTAAGTGTGAACGTCGTCTGTCTTGAATGTTGTCCTGGGGTTTATAAGTAAACTGCATAGTATAAGCTAATGATTTCCCTGTGTCACCTGCTTCTTCCATCCATTGCTTGTAAATAACTTGATTGCTCCTTTTTGCTTGTGTGTGTATAATAAATCTGTTCTTCCTCTGTACTCTGTCTTCCTCCTCTCTTCCTTCTCTTTCGGTCGCTTTAGAGGTTTCCAAATTGAATACCTGTGGCGCGATTTGGTCAACGTTTGGGGGAGTCGGGCTAATCGGGGATCCTGTAACGGTCGCGGTTGACCATCCGCTCGGCCCAAAGTAACATCTTGTCCGCGACCCATAACAATTGGTGTCTAGGAGTGGGATACGAGGCCCGAACCAAATTTTTAAAACGTGTAGAAAATAAATTTGGTCAAAATTACGAGCTGCCGAAATTTTGTTGTTTTATAAAACCCGAATTTTGAGATCGCGCCATGGACAATCAAGGCGATCGGATGTCGGTGGGGGAGATAGACCGGTTAGGGGTAATAGTCTAGTAGGAAGACTAGGTCCCCCTGCACCCCCCGGAGATATACTTCTAATCAGTGTTTCTAGATTGGAAAAAATGTGTAGAAAATGACTAGCTATGGCCCCAAGCTGAAAAAATGTCCCACATACCATTTTTATGCAAATTACTGCTGCAAATTTTATGCAAAATTATGCAAATTTTATGCAAATTTTTGATGAGGAGTAGAGTTGAGGGGTCTTTGAGGGCTTCATCGAGGTGCTCTCGGTTGCAAGACTGGGTCATTCTGAGAAGCAAAGCAGGGTCAGAGATCATGATGTTCTCCTCCTCAGTGAATCTCTCCATCAACAGCCTCTCCATTGCCTCACACACTGTTTTGAGGCAAAAGAGGGACTTTGCGTAGGCCTTTCCACTGAGAACACCTTTGAGAGATCCACTTTTTACTAGTTGTGCCTCAAAGAGAATCTCTGCATATCCAGAACCACGCATCTTGTGTCCAGTGAGCATCCCGATGTAGTTCATGGATGTGTGGAAGGGTCCAATCGTTACTACATGACTAGCAAATTCATTTGGCCAGCGCCAGATGATGGGAAGGGCTTTCATGCAGACACCCAGATCAAATGTATTCAGGACCCATCTCTGACCCACCTCAGCAGTTGCTGCCTCGGAACGCTTCAGTAGCTCACGAACAACTGCGTTGTCTGTGATCGGTCTGTGCCTGGTGCCTGCATGGCATGGCAATGGCCTGCAGCCTGTGCCTGGGCTAGGGGGTTTCACCTCTGCAACTGGTTCTCCCCCACCCAGCAAATCAACAGTCGACTACTGCACGCCTATCCACCAACCGATCACAGACAACGCAGTTGTTCGTGAGCTACTGAAGCGTTCCGAGGCAGCAACTGCTGAGGTGGGTCAGAGATGGGTCCTGAATACATTTGATCTGGGTGTCTGCATGAAAGCCCTTCCCATCATCTGGCGCTGGCCAAATGAATTTGCTAGTCATGTAGTAACGATTGGACCCTTCCACACATCCATGAACTACATCGGGATGCTCACTGGACACAAGATGCGTGGTTCTGGATATGCAGAGATTCTCTTTGAGGCACAACTAGTAACAAGTGGATCTCTCAAAGGTGTTCTCAGTGGAAAGGCCTACGCAAAGTCCCTCTTTTGCCTCAAAACAGTGTGTGAGGCAATGGAGAGGCTGTTGATGGAGAGATTCACTGAGGAGGAGAACATCATGATCTCTGACCCTGCTGTGCTTCTCAGAATGACCCAGTCTTGCAACCGAGAGCACCTCGATGAAGCCCTCAAAGACCCCTCAACTCTACTCCTCATCAAAAATTTGCATAAAATTTGCATAATTTTGCATAAAATTTGCAGCAGTAATTTGCATAAAAATGGTATGTGGGACATTTTTTCAGCTTGGGGCCATAGCTAGTCATTTTCTACACATTTTTTCCAATCTAGAAACACTGATTAGAAGTATATCTCCGGGGGGTGCAGAGGGACCTAGTCTTCCTACTAGACTATAACCCAGGACCTCGGGGAAATGCTTGTGGAGGAAAGGGAGGAGGAGAACGATGGCAATGTGGTTGAGGGAGTATCAGGCGCACAAAATGGCGCCCTCGCGCACGTGGTTGAAGAGGCACAAAATGGCGCCTCGCACATGGCGGCGAGAGCCGCGCCCTCTGTACCAACGGGTGAAGTCATGCAATCATTTATGGCTGGAATGGCGGCCCTTATGGCCGAGATGAGGGAGCAAGTCAAAAATGACGGGAAACCAAATTAAAGAAATAACTGAGGGAATGGCGAGGGACAGAGTCGCATATGAGGTAAGGGAAGCGGAGAGGGACAGAGACCGCAGGTTGGGCGAAAGGGTCCCAGGGGTGCACGACGAGGTAAAGCGGGGCGAGAAGCGCTGGTTGGGCGAAGTGGAGAAAAGCGCGGGTAAAATGACGGAGGTAGAAATCGCGACCCGGGGTATGGGGCAGCCGGCGACCGCTGAAGTAGAGGGAATTTTAATAAAGCCAGCGGTCGAAAAAGCAAAAGTAGCGGGTATAGTTAAAATTGAAGAGACGACGGAGATAGCCCGGGAATTGCAGGGAGAAATGGAAAATGTGCAAAGTCCCTGCTCACATCAAGATGCTGTGCTTAATAACACCAATGAAAGTTTGCAGGTGGTGTTGGAGCGAAGGAGGAGGATCCCCCAGGTGAGTCGTGCTGTGTATTGTGCGGGGAGATTTTGTAGAAGGATGTTTGACGACAAGAGAATTGTCGCGCGATTGGGATCAAGGAAGCACCCGGGCGTTGGTGAAGGGTCGCTTGTGAAAAAAAAATGTGCGTCAAGGGATGAGCGTGTTACGAAGCGCGAGTGTGATACCGAGTGCGAGCGAGAATGCACGTCGGGGTGTACGGAGTGTGACACAGGGAGTGAGAGCAATACTGAGTGTACGTGCAGGGGGGAGTGTGACACGGAGAGCAAGGTGGTGGTGGAACGTGTGCGAGGAAGCACACCTGAGTTGGTCGTGGCGCGGGTGTGGGAGAGCCCATGTGAGCGCGTTAGTGGGTGGATGCCAGAGTGCACGCCCATGGTGAGTGTTACGGAGGACGTAACGGAGGAGAGGTGTGGACCGAGGTGTGCGCAAGAGTGTGCGCGAGGGGAGTGGTGTGTAACAGGGAGAGCGTTGGTGGAATGTACGGACGGCGTTGGAATGCCGGGTTTTGTGAGGGTGAAAGGGGTAGCGTATGCGTGTGAGCATGCCGGTGAAGCATCGACGGTAACCGGGTTAGCGGTTAGAGCGACGGATAGCCGATGCGAGCACTCGGTGCGAGGAGCCCTTTGTTGGATGCGAGGCCCGGCGCGGATCGAAGCTGCGTCGTTTCTCTTCGAAGCGTCGTTGCCGATTCGGGCTTGGCCCCGCCCCGCATGGTCGAGTCCGGGCCTTGTCGGGCCAGGCGACCGGTCCGGATCAAGGGCGAGTGGGAGGAAGCGGCACGGTGCCCCCTCGTGGGGACGGGGTTCCGACCGAGGGAGATTGAGCCATCGGGCCCGGGACCGCAAGGTGCCGCGCCGAGATGGTGCGTGGAATCTCGGGCCGACCAAACCACCTCCCTTGAACCGAAAGCCGGACGAATTCAACCTGCAGGCGACCAAACCACCCGAATTCATTGCTCGGCTTTGCGAAGCCGAGTTTAATGATGTCATGACGCACCGAGGCTAGGATATAGTGGACTGTGATGATGGTGATAGTGATCGTGATCGTGATTTGATACGAAATTTAGAAAAGTGAATAGAATTGGCAGTAAATAGAAAATTTTTGATTGGTTGGAATTTGGTAAGCAAAATTTATAGTGGGACCTCCCCGATGTGGTGGGATGGGCAATCCACCATCCCTCACAACGGGGGGGGGCAAAGGAGCACTAGGTTTATGGGGTTTATGGCAGTGAAAACTAGCCCGGGTGGGTTAGGATATTGTGTGTAGGGATCTAGCGAAGATGACATTAGGTAACGTTAAGGTTAGTTAGTGACAATGATACCTGTAGTGGGGACGCAGGTAGATTAGTGTGGATGATAATGACGTGGTATGTGCTTAGTTTAAAGGGAAGACGGGGAGCACTAAGTTAGCAGGGCAACAGGTAGTTCAGATGATGCCGTGTGAGTGTTGGAGGTGTATTCAAGTGTATTGAGCAGTGTGTGAGGAACAGGTGTGATTGAACAGGTGTGATTGCACAGGTGTGCAACTGGACAGGTGTGTGGAGCAGTGTATGAGGGAGTAGTGGTGATTGCGTGTGGTGTTGACCAAATGGTCCAGGAAGGAAGGAGGGTGCAGGTGGCACCAGGTGTGAGTGCACAGGTGTGCACCAACAGGTGTATGGAGAATGGTTGTGTGGAAGACGTGGTGTGGAATAAATGGAGTATTGGAATGGATGGTCGTGGAGTGAGTAGGATGGGAACTGTGGAGTGGAGTGGATGGTGCGGAGGTGTGAATGGGGGAAGAGTGGACCCCCATCACGGATACCCGGGGCGGTTAGTGTAAGTGTTAGGTAGAGGGTATAGGTAAATTGTGGTTGGATATTGGCATCTGTGGTGCGGGTGAGAGAATGGTATTTGGATGGGTGCATTAGTGTTGTGGAAATGGCTGGGCGTGTAGCCTGTTAGTGTGTGTAGTTGGTTTGGGCACTCCACCACTGTGAGGACGTCGGCCAGGTGAGGCCGCAGGTGGGCTCTGGGAGCCGGTAGAGTTGTTGTGGATGGGGCCCGAGGATCCGGAGGACGGACCCGGGTAGCCCAGTGCCAGAGGGCACCAAGGGGTGACAGAGCCAGGAGGGGCCTTCCCCAGTTAGATAGGTTAGGGTGAGGAGCTAGGTAAGCTCAGGTGGCAACTGCAGTGGTGGAGGTGTGCAGGTGGGTAGACCTGCTGGGAGAGCTACACGTCACAGCCCAGAAATTGTGCAAGGGCACCGGGAGATGAATCGGGGGAGTGAGACCCCAAATTGAGAAGCACCACAGTTTGGTCAATGGGAATTTGGTTTTTAGAACCCATAGTGTAAGTTGGCCAATGGATTGGCAGGGAAAGACCCCGGGTAGTGTAAAGTGTGTTAATGTCATTTAGAGGATAGTTAGGATTGGAGTCTCCTCGCACCATCTGCATCCACTCACCTGAGGTGACAGGTACTCCGCACCATGCCATGTTTAATTATTTTTGATGCAAATGTTTGGATTGTGAGACGCATCATGACGTGGGTGTGACATTGTGCTTGATGTTCCATCTCTTCCTCCTTATGAGGATTGATGATGAATTGGGTGATGGCAAATTTTGAAGTAGAGGGATTGGAGACGAATTTGGTGTAGAAGGGAAAGATGGGGAAGACAAGACGTAGTGACGAATTTGTAAAGGTGTAAATTGTTGTAAATATGGGGTAAGGGCAAGGGTAGTGTAGGTGACAGGGGGGTGGGGGGTGACGTACGGTAGGGACGAGTTTTTCTCACTTCGCTCTCCGTACGCACTTCACCCTGCATTGCCTTTATTGACGTGTACCCTTGTGACCTTACCCCTCGCTCATTTGTCTTCCCCCCTTTTGTCTCCCACTTGAGGACCTGTGCGCCATTGGGCGCCGAGGGGAGTGTGCGTGAGGTGGCCATTGTGCGCACGAGATTCTCAGAACCAGCATGCATTGCGTTGATGTACCACTTTATGGACCGCTGTTCTGCGGCCAAGTACCACTTGATGGACCCCAGGTTCTGGGGCAGGGCACCTCTGTTGGAGACCGGCCATAGTGGCCAGGGAATCTTGCTTGCGGACCTCGGTAAGGTGGCACCTATGCCAAACAGGTGGACCACCCTTAGTTGGCCCCTGAGGCCCTAAATAAAAATGAACACAAGTTGTGCTTTTTATTATTTCCAAGTAGGCCGCATGAAGCCAGAAGACGTCGGGAAGAACATCGGCCCAGCAGAAAAAGAGAAGACCACCACCAGTTGTTTTGTTGTGTTTATTATGAACAGTGGTGACTGTGCACCGAGTGGTGCTTTTGGTGCTTTGTGGTGCTTTTGGTGCTTTTGGATGCTTTGGTGGTATTGGTACTGGTGCATCGATGCAATGCGTGCTGTCTCCTCCCTCCCAACAGGAATTTCTTTTTCTTGTTCCCTAAAAAGGAAAAAAACACAGGTCCTGGGTTGCGTTGTAAATAAGAAATAACGTCACTGTAAATAATGCTCCCCACCATAAATGTATAGTTTGAGAACAATTCCGTAATTCGGTTAGCTGTGGGCTTGAGTCTGTTAGACAGGGTGCAATGCAATAGGGGGACATACTTATTTGTGTTTTAAAATCGTCACACTCAGGGTCAGGTTAAAAGTAGAGGGAACTACACCTACGTGTCACACTAAATTAAAGTTGTAGGCCCGGGAACGGCCCTGAAGAAAGGAGGGTGCAGTGTAACGAATTTGGAAAGTGTAAAGAATGTGAGAACTGGTTTGCTGTGTTTTAACTGGCCCTCGTAGAGTAAATAAGATCGAAAGACGTCCCCCTAGTTAATTCCATGAACCTACAGACAGGCCACGATATATCTTTTTTAAATAGCTTATTTCCTTATTCTATGTAGGCTAAATATGTGTTTCCCACTAGATTGACTCTGCATTGCATCAAACGAAATAAGCGTAGGCCCCTCCAATGATCCATGGCAGCTCAAGTGCCAGGGATTCCCCCACTTGAGCTTTGACAGCAACCGTTTATTGCAGTACTGAACTGCTGTGCAACGTGATGGCGCATTACCTGCAGCTGCTGACCGGTTTTCGACATTTGCGGCCATTACGAACAAGGGGAGTGGCTAGAGAAGACGGGTCGCCCCCCTCGTCATAGGGGGGAGGAGTAAGTCAGCCCCGCTCATCCAACCCAGCACAAGGGGTTTGGCTAAGAGAGAGCGGAGCGGTAACCCCCGAGAAAGTGCGCGAAGGTTCGGTGAGAAACCAATATAAACAGCCGCGGGACGCACTCCGTCCTCTTGCTCTGACCCCGTCCTCTTGCTCTGACCCCGTCCTCTTGCTCTGACCCCGTCCTCTTGCTTGCTGTCGCTCGTTGTTGCTGGGGAGAAGGAAGACGCCTGAACGAGCAGGTGTGACCGAGCCTGCGAGCCATCGTGCGACCAGCTGCGCTGCAGCTAAGAGGACGCAGGCCACGAAAAGGGCGCGCCAGGCAGCAATCCACGCTGGACCCTCCATTGCCTCCCAAAACAACCATCCATCCTCAAGCCATACCTGCCTGCAATTTCCCCCATGTAAGTGTGAACGTCGTCTGTCTTGAATGTTGTCCTGGGGTTTATAAGTAAACTGCATAGTATAAGCTAATGATTTCCCTGTGTCACCTGCTTCTTCCATCCATTGCTTGTAAATAACTTGATTGCTCCTTTTTGCTTGTGTGTGTATAATAAATCTGTTCTTCCTCTGTACTCTGTCTTCCTCCTCTCTTCCTTCTCTTTCGGTCGCTTTAGAGGTTTCCAAATTGAATACCTGTGGCGCGATTTGGTCAACGTTTGGGGGAGTCGGGCTAATCGGGGATCCTGTAACGGTCACGGTTGACCATCCGCTCGGCCCAAAGTAACATCTTGTCCGCGACCCGTAACAATATAGTCGAGCCGGAACGGCTCTGGAAGCAGGATGGGAGCAGTGTTACACTCGTGGGGTGGATTGTTTAAGGATGGTACACTCATGGGGCTGGGTTTGCAATGACGAGAAGCTGTGATCGTTGGGGTGTAATTTGTTAGTGTGTGTGTTCGTGTGTGTGACACAAGAGGGTGTTAGTGTGTGTGTTTGTATGTGAGTGTGTGTTTGTATGTGAGTGTGTTTGTATGTGAGTGTGTTTGCATGTGAGTGTGTTCATATGTGAGTGTGTTTGTATGTGAGTTTGTGTTTGTATGTGAGTGTGTGTGCTTGTGTTGGTATCTCTGAACCATTTCTTATCTGTACTGATCATAAAAGAGGTTATAATTGTTTATCTACAAGTGAGTGATATCTGCTAGTTTGCATTTAAATTAATTGATAGTAATTATTAGACAGGTTAACTTCGAAATACATGAATCATTACCAATGTATTTTTCATGATATATATGGATCTGGGAACTTTTTTGCCCAGCACATTGTCGAAGAAAAACTATTGGAGCGGTTTTGTCTGTCAGTGAGAGGGAGAGATGGCGTCATTTCTCAGATCTACTGTGATCTATCTGCCCTGGGGAGGTTCTGCAATGTTAAATGATCTGTGTTGGCATTATTTTGCAATCCATAAGTGGACACCAGGGTTGGATCAAGGATTTTTAGGTTGGGTGGGGGTGGGGGGGGATGGGGGGAGGGGGAACAACAAAAATACATTGTATTGAAAAAGATAATTTCGCCAAGCAGAGCGAGGGAGACATTTTTTTGTGGACTATTCTAAATATAGATAAAGATGATGGGAATAGAGCCTGTGATTGATGCTGTGAATAGGACCAGGTTGAGACGGTTTGGTCATGTGTTGAGGAAGGATGAAAGTGACTGGTTGAGAAGAGTGATGGAAATGAATGTAGAAGGAAGTAGAGGACGGGGCAGACCGAGAAAGACTTGGCTAAAGATGGTGGAAGAAGAAATGCGGGCAAGGGGGTTAACAAGGAGGGATGCAGAAAATAGGGCAAAATGGAGGCAATCTCAGTTCCTTCCACCGAGCTCGAAACAAGTGTGTGTCTACCCTCAGGAGTGCCAGGATGCACTATCTCTCCACTCTCAAGATTGAACTCTCAAACCTGTCTCCTTCCTCCAAATCCTGGTGTCATCTGGTCAAATCCGTTTCTGGTGTTTGTTCCCCCTACATGCCCTCCCTTACCTCAAATGGCTACACAGTTTACACCGCACGTGACAAAGCCGAATGCCTCAACTCTGTGTTTGCCTCAAAATCTTGTGTCCCAAACCCATCTCTCTCTGTTCCCACCTTTCCCAGTCGAACCCAACTGCTCCTGGACTGTGTCCTCTCCTGACAAGGTGGAGAAGTTTTTTTTATCAAACCTCGACTCTGATTCTGCAACCGGACCAGATGGCATCAGCCCACGGGTCCTAAAATCCTGCTCTGCCACTCTATCTCACCCTCTCTCTGTTCTTTTCACCCTCTCTTTTGCTCAAGGTCATCTGCCAGCATCTTGGAAATCAGCAAACATTACCGCTTTACACAAAAAGGTGCAAAAACAGATCCTTGCAACTACAGACCAATCGGCCTGCTTCCAATTATCAGCAACGTCATGGAATCCATCATTGCTTTGGATATCAAATCCTTCCTCTTCTCCAATAGCTTGATCTCTGATCATCAATTTGGATTCAGACCAGGTCATTCTACTCTGGACAGTTGCTTCTGCTGTCTCAACAATGGATGGAGGTCCTCAATGCCAAACAGGAAATCAGAGCTGTCTCACTTGACATATCACATGCCTTCGATACGGTCTGGCACCCAGGTCTGCTCACCAAAACTCTCCTCCTATGGTATCCATGGAAATCTCCACTCATGGCTTGCGGACCTCCTCTCTGGTCATAGGCAACGTGTGGCCCTGAATGGATTTCTCTCATCTCCCCTTCCTATTCTGGCTGGAGTTCCCCAAGGTAGTGTTCTGGGCCCTGTGCTATTTCTGGTCTTCAACAATGATCTCTCCGACTCTCTGGAAAATCCTCTCTATCTCTTTGCTGATGACTCCACTATCTGCCGCTCCATTCCTCATCCCTCAGATCGGCAGTCTGCAGCCTCCTCACTCTCTGCAGACCTGGACAAAATCACAGACTGGTCAAACAAGTGGAACATGTCTTTCAATCCTGACAAATCTCACACTCTTACAATGTCTCTCCGAAAGGACCGACTGGAAAACCCTCCCATCTACTTTCTCAACAATCCTCTCCAAGAAGTTCTGTCGCTCAAGCTTTTGGGTCTCACTATCTGCCATGATCTTTCTTGGGAAAACCACATTTCCAAGCTGGCCTCCAAAGCCAGTCGCCGACTGGGCATCCTCCGTCGTGCAAAGTCTTTCCTTGGCACACCTGAGCTCCTCACCACATGCAAGGCTTTCATCCGCAGCTCAATGGAATACTGTTCCCCCCTCTGGGCTGGTGCTCCTGCCTCACACCTAGCTCGGCTTCACGCTGTTGAGGCCAAAGCTTTCCGAATCATTGGAATCTCCTGCGATGAAGTTAACTCCGAGGGCCTTTCACTCACTCACCGCAGGCAGGTTGGTGGTCTTTCTGTCTTCTACCGATTCCTCTCCGGCCTTGCTCCCCCAGCTCTCTCTGTGCTCTGTCCCCCCAATATTCCTACAGGTCGCACAAGATCTGCCTGCAACCCTCTTATGGTTAAACTGCCAAAATCTAGGCTCTCTGCTCACCTTCACTCTTTCATTCCCCTTTTCTCCCGCCTCTGGAACAAACTCCCCCACTCCCTTCAATCCCACTCCTCCCTCCAGGTCTTTAAAACAGCTGTTCACCACCATCTCTTATCTTCCCCCATCCAAAACCTTGATCTTTTCTATCCCTGCTAATTTCACCCCAAAGCCACTTTTTTGAAATACCAACTTCTGTCCTGGAAGTCCTTGGTGTCCTTGTGTTTTATACTTCTCACACCCCCTCCCCCCCTTCCCATGCCTCCTCCCCCCAAGCCCTCTCCCTCCCACACATCTCCCTGCTCTCAAATGTTGTGTTTGTGTGCTTCCCCTTCTCTCCCCATCTTGTCTTCCGCTCCCTCTTTTTATATATTTTGTTTGTCCGATTTGTTTGTGAAATAAATGTTAGCTCTTTCACGAGACTCGATTCAGTATACAAAAAAAATAAAAAAAATAAACATAATTTCCATCCACCTTTGGTGGCGGAGGTAATCAGCTGTTCTTCGAGGTTTCCTCTGCTGGGTAGTGCATTTCACAGCAAAGACAACCATGAGCACCAATGAGCTTTCAAAAGACCATATAGTTGTGGATATATACACAAAGAATTAAGTTAAGCACCCCCCCCGTTTTTTTACAACCTCGCACATTACAAGTTTGTTGTCGTCAAAACAGTGTAATATACCCATGATATTGCTATATTTTCTGGAGAAGTGATATTATGGTCACATAAAAACATAACAATCATGCCGTTTTCAATATTTTATTCTGAATAATTTAAGGTGAAATTTTTTGGGAATTTTAGGCATATTTTCACCTCAATTTAAGTATGGAGCTATAGGTCCATCACGGACAGTGTGGATGACGTTTATGTTTTCTAACGTACAGTCATTGTTCTGAGAAGACCTCTAGCGATCTTTGCGTCAATAACGTGTGTAGGACCCACGTGATCGGATCACTGACTCAACCAATCACTTTTTTTCACTTTGATCACTCAATTTCATCAATGGATAATTGCTAATGTCATACCAATCATTATTTGATCTCACATACCTTAGAATATATGCCAATGTATACATATACACAAAGAATATATATTAGGGGGTGCTTACCTTAATTCGTTGTGTAGGGGTGCTTAACTTAATTCTTTGTGTATAGTTGTGGAAAGGCATAGATAAGGGGATACGTATAAAAATATTTTGAAGGCCTTGAATATCTCTTGGAGCAGTCAACACAATATTTAAGAAGTGGAAGGTGTATGGTACCACCAAGACCCTGCCTATATCAGGCTGTCCCTCCAAACTGGACGACCAAGCAAGGAGGAGACTGATCAGAGAGGCCACTAAGAGGCCAATGGCAACTATGAAAGAGTTACAGGCCTTTATGGCAAAGACTGGTCATTGTGTGCATGTGACAACAATATCCCAAGCACTCCACAAGTCTGGCCTGTACGGTGGTAAGGTGGCAGGAAGGAAGCCATTACTCAAAAAAGCCCACCTTGAGTCCCAGTTGAGGTATGCAAAAAAACACTCCGGAGATTTCTGAAGCCATGTGAAAAAAATTTTTGTTGTCTGACGAAACCAAGATTTAACTTTTTGGCCTAAATGGCAAAACTTTATGTTTGGCATATACCCAACACAGCACATCACCCAAAGAACACCATGCCTACTGTGAAGCATGGTGATGGCAGCATCATGTTATGGGGATGTTTCTTATCAGCGGGGAGTGGGGCACATGTCAGGATCGAAGAGAAAATGGATGAAGCAAAATACAGAAAAATCTTCAAGGAAAACCTGTTACCCTCTGCAAGAAAGCTGAAATTGGTACAGAAGTTCACCTTTCAGCATGGCAACGACCCAAAGCACACAGCCAAAGCTACACTGGAGTGGTTAAGGAGGAAAAAGATAAATGTCCTTGATTAGCCCATTTAGAGCCCCGACCTAAATCCAATCGAAAATCTGTGGCATGACCTGAGGATTGCTGTTCATCAATGCTTCGTAAGTAACTTGACTGAGCTTGAACAGTTTTGTGCAGAAGAATGGGCAAATATTTCCCAATCAAGGTGTGCAAAGCTGGTAGAGACCTATCCCAACAGACACACAGCTCGAATTGCTGTCAAAGTCGATTCCACAAAGTATTAACTCAGGGGGGGGGGGGGGGGGGTGTACACTTATCCAACCAAGATAACCTAGTTTTGTATTTTTTATTAATTTTGTGAAATTTGTAGAATTTGCTTTTCACTTGGAAGTTGTGGGTTACGATGTGTAAATAAAGGTGGAAAAAGTCGAATTTAATTGCAGGCTACAAGGCAACAAAGGGTGCAAATTTTGAAAGGGGGTGTATACTTGTTTATATATATATATATATATATATATATATATATAAATAAATATATAATGGTATCTGTAATCTGGTTCTCCAACCTAATGAGCGGACAACATGACGTCATCGCCATGCACGTCCGCCTTGCCTGCAAAGTTCCAGAGGAACCATCTAGCAGTGCGTCATTACGGATTATAAATTCAGATACTGTCACAAGTGCATGCAAAACTCACAGTTACCGACCTGGTTTCACCCTTGTTGGGGCTTCATCAGGGCAACGCAGTGAGGCTTTCCATACACTTGTAACTCTGTGAACCTTTCGGTTTTTATATCAGTCACTATGCGACCTTCATATCATCAGTGGAGAACCGCCAGCAAGGTGTCCCATACAGCTGCTGCTGCACCTTGCTGGGAGCGATAAGCACCGCCTGCCACGCGGTACCGTTATCTCTGGTATCCACTCATCATATGGAGTCGACCTGGTTGCGGTTGGGAGTTACTAATAATGGTATCTGTAATCTGGTTCTCCAACCTAATGAGCGGACAACATGACGTCATCGCCATGCACGTCCGCCTTGCCAGGTCGACTCCATATGATGAGTTGATACCAGAGATAACGTTACCGCGTGGCAGGCGGTGCTTATCGCTCCCAGCAAGGTGCAGCAGCAGCTGTATGGGACACCTTGCTGGCGGTTCTCCACTGATGATATGAAGGTCGCATAGTGACTGATGTGTGTATATATATATATATATATATATATATATATATATATATATATATATATATATATATATATATATATGTTCAAAACACACCTGGTCACAAGTGTGCCGCACTGACCGGGTCCTCAGTCGAGGTCCTCAGCATCATCCCGTTTCGGCCCTTCAACCTCGATACGGTCAGCTAAGGTGGGCCAGCAGGGGCATGTACACATCCACATGCAGCAACTACACCTGGATGCGTACATACCCCCACCCCCAGCCAGTGCGAACAACAACAACAACAACAACGACAACAACAACACCACCTCCACATCCAGAATCCACAGTACCAAACAAACATGGTGGAACACTCAAACACCCACCTTTACCCTTCACCACTCACCAACAAAACACACCAAATCATTCATACACACACATACACACACGTACATACAGAACACCAACCAAACAACCACCTACACTTACATCATACACCACTCAACACACACTCATGCAAAAATGAATTCATGCAAAAACACACACCCTCACCCACTCACTCATATACACAAAATAAGAAGTAATAGTGGTAACAAAAAATACAAAAAAACAAAAAACAACCAACCTACACCGTTCGACGTGCCTCCACGATATATATATATATATAAATATATATAGAAATATAAATATATAAATATATAGAAATATATATAGAAATATAAATATATATATATAGAAATATAAATATATATATAAATATAAATATATAAATATATATAGATGAAGAGATGAAGTGCCTGATGAAGGCCTGATGAAGTGCCTGATGAAGAGATGAAGTGAAGTGAAGAGATGGAGAAGATGAAGAGATGAAGTGCCTGATGAAGCCCTAGTAACTTATACTGCCTGATGCCCAAGAGTTGTGAAGGCATCAGGCAGTATCTGTGGAAGGCTCTGAAGGTGGTATGGAGGCAAGGAGTGGTGCCCAGTCAATGGACTAGGGCGGAAGGAGTTTATATTCCAAAGCAGGAGGAGGCTGTGACACTGGAGCAGTTTAGACCAATATCATTGCTCGATGTAGATGGGAAGATATTGATGAGTGTCTTTGCGGCACGGCTCTCAGGCTTCATCAGAGGGAATGGTTTTGTGGATGGTTCTGTGCTGAAGGCAGGAATACCAGGATCACCAGGATGCATTGAACACTCGGCAATGGTCTGGCAAGTGTTCCAGGAGGCAAAGAGGCAAAGGAAGGATGTGGCGGTGGTATGGCTGGATTTGGAGAATGCATATGGGTCAGTGCCGCATGCCTTGATCAGGTATGCCATGGATTTCTTTTGGATGCCACGGAGATTTAGGGATTTTTTGATGGCATATTATGATCAGTTTTGGATGCGGTTTGCGACACAGTCCTATGTAACAGAGAGGCAGAAGTTGGAAGTGGGGATCCCGATGGGATGTACCATCTCCCCGATTTTGTTTGTGCTGGTTATGGAGTTGTTGATACGTGCGGTGAGTGGACATGGGAAAGAAGTTGAGCTAGCCCCTGGTCAGAGGTTGCCAGCAATGTTTGCTTTCATGGATGAGCTGACAGTTGTCCAACAGTCCGCTGATGCAGCATAGAGGTACTGGGACGACTGGAAAGGTTGATGCGGTGGGCAAGAATGGGATTTAAAGCAAGAAAGTCGAGGAGTGTGGTCGTGAGACGAGGAGTGGTGGATAATATGCACAGGTTTGATCTGGGAGGGGAGGTAGTTCCATCATTGGTAGAGGCCCCTGTGAAGAGTTTGGGAAGATGGTATACAGTGGAGTTGAATGATGTGGGAAGAGTGGAGGAGGTGAGGAACAAGCTTTTGAGAGGTTTGAAGAGGATTGATGGATGTGGTTTGCCAGGTAAGTTGAAGGTATGGTGTTTGAAGTTTGGGTTGATGCCACGAGTATTGTGGCCATTGATGATGTATGATATTGCGATTGGGCATGTAGAGAGGATGGAGGTTGTGGTGAGTGGGTTTGTGAGGAGGTGGTTGGGAGTGCCACACTGTTTGACGAACATTGCCTTTTATGGTCAGGGTGGAAAACTCCAGTTTCCCTTGACATCATTAACCGAGGAGTTTAAGGTGGTGAGGGTGCGGGAGTTCATGATGTTGCGGGATTCAAGTGATGCAGTGGTAAAGAATTCTCTCCCAGAGAAGAAGGGAAGTCGGAAGTGGCATGCAAGAGCAGAGGTGGACAAGATGGAGGAACGGTTGCAACAGGAGGATGGTACAGCATGGGAAGCATGGCTTGGGGTGAATGCAGCATGAGCGATGGGGAAAGGCATGTGTGAAAGAGAGGAGGAAGATGGTTGAGAGGGAGTTGAGAAGAAAGGAAGAGGAGGGGAGATATGTGAAAGCAGTCGGTCAGGCACAGCAAGGTGCTTGGACTAAGTGGGAAGGTGTGCGGGTGAGGATATTGAAGTGGCAAGAGATTTGGAGGATGGAGCCGATATTGTTGAATTTCCTGTTGCGGGCAACGTATGATGTGCTTCCGTCACCAGTAAACTTGAGATTGTGGGTGTTGTTGCAGGAGGAGAGATGTTATTTGTGTGGAGGTGTGGGAACGGTGCAGCATGCACTGAGTGCATGCTCAGTAACATTGGCAGCAGGAAGATACAGGTGGCGACATGATCAGGTGCTGGCGGTGGTGGTGCAGATGTTGCAACAAGAGGTGCTGAGATCGAGAGAGAGCAGAGTGGAGAAGGAGACTGATGGGGGAGAGGTGTGGTTTGTCAAAGAGGGCCAAGTGGAAAGAGGTGGAAAGGAGGAGGAGGAGGAGGAGGTGGAAAGCAAGAAGGCTGTCAGATGCTTGTGATTGGCAGGTGGTGGCAGACCTAAAGCCACAATTGGTATTCCCAGAGGAGATCTGTGTGACAAGGTTGCGGCCTGACATTGTCATTTGGTCAAGTGCAACAAGACAGGTCATCTTAGGGGAGTTGTCGGTACCTTGGGAAGAGAACATGGAGGAGGTGCACGAGAGGAAGAGAGGAAAGTACAGTGAGCTGTCGGCAGAGTGCCAGGAGAAGGGTTGGCGCGTTTCATGTCAGCCATTTGAGGTGGGGTGTAGAGGGTATATTGGCAATTCCTTTTCTGCATTTCTTGCTAGGCTGGGAGTGTGTGGGACAGAAAGAAGGAGGATGTGTGACAAGGTGGCCCAGGTTGCCTTGAAAGGCTCATTTTGGATATGGAGGAAGTTTCTGGAGGCACGTCGAACGGTGTAGGTTGGTTGTGTGTGTGGGGTTTTTTTTTTTGGTTTTTTTTGTTACCACTATTACTTATTATTTTGTGTATATGAGTGAGTGGGTGAGGGTGTGTGTTTTTGCATGAATTAATTTTTGCATGAGTGTGTTTTTGTGTGTTGAGTGGTGTATGATGTAAGTGTAGGTGGTTGTTTGGTTGGTGTTCTGTATGTATATGTGTGTATGTGTGTGTATGGGTGTGTATGTGTGTGTATGAATGATCTGGTGTGTTTTGTTGGTGAGTGGTGAAGGGTATAAAGGTGGGTGTTTGAGTGTTCCACCATGTTTGTTTGGTGCTGTGGATTCTGGATGTGTTGTTGTTGTTGTTGTTGTTGTTGTTGTCGTTGTTCGCACTGGCTGGGGGTGGGGGTATGTACGCATCCAGGTGCAGTTGCTGCATGTGGATGTGTATGTGCCCCTGCTGGTCCACCTTAGCCGACCGTATCGTGGTTGAAGGGCCGAAACGGGATGATGCTGAGGACCTCGACTGAGGACCCGGTCAGTGCGGCACACTTGTGACCAGGTGTGTTCTGAACTTATATATATATATATATATATATATATATATATATATATATATATATATATATATATATATATATATATATATATATATATGCTCGTGGGGTCACCCGTGGACTAAGTTTAAATATAAATATATAGAAATATAAATATATATAGAAATATAAATATATATAGAAATATAAATATGTAAATATATATAGAAATATAAATATCACCGTCTCGAGTAGCGGTTAAATTGCCATGTAACAGGGACCTGTCAGGTCGCCGCTTGTTACACGTGCTGAGGAGGCAGCTTATGTAATTTATAGACAGGGTAGACCTTAATATGTGGGCTTGAACACCTCATGTAGTAGGCGGGGCTAGTCGGCGAGAACTTCTCATGGGAGAGGCACACATCTGTAGCCAGTGTGTATCAGCCATGGTGGCGTAATGTGCTTTGGAGATGGAAATGCCATCCTGCAATTCTTTTTATCGGCACCACCCCTGTGGCGGGACAGCCAGAGCAGAGAACCCCGCCCAGGATGAGAAGAATGGGAGAGACCTCGCTTGAGGAAAGAGGTCAATAGGAGATGAAGAGGAAGAGGCCTCAAGGTTGAGAGAGGAGATCACAACGGCCATGTGTGGAATAAGGACAAGCAAAATTGATCACAGAGTTTTGGAGTGGACTAAGTATGGCTTTGACTCTTGGATTGACCCAAGCTATGTTCACCCTGTGTTGCTGGAGTGTGGATGAATAGGACGGATGGCACCCCCAGGAAGCCTTGCTTAAGGGACAAAGCATGGTTGAGGAAGTGGATCATCACTGGAATTCCACACCAAACACCATCTTCATCATGCTCGTCTTGGCTCTTGGGAGCTGCTCGTCTTGGCTCTTGGGAGCTGCTCGTCTTGGCTCTTGGGAGCTACCTCGTCTTGGCTCTTGGGAGTTACTCGTCTTGCACCTGAATCCCAAAGTGGTCTATTTTGAGTCTGCTGTCCACCCTGTGCATCAGATAAGGGAAGTCATGCTTGCAATTGTTTTGTTTTCAACCTCTTACCACCATTCATTTGGCATTCTATCTTCCAAGTCCCAACTCTGTGAAGCGTTTTTATGGAGGCATTATGTTTTCTGGTTGTCCGTCTGTCCGTCTGTATGGGCTTAACCTAGTTTTCCTCAGCAACCATATGTCCAATTGAGACGAACCTTTCAGGGTGGGAGTGACACCCACGCAGAATGTTTTTGTGATAATTGTGACGTCATAAGTCACGTAGTATGGCAGCCATCTTGGATTAAAAGCAAATAAAAAATAAATATTTCTCAGAAACCCCTGAATGGAAAAATTTGAAACTTGGCACATTGTCAAGTACTCCCAATGGGGAACAATATCATGATAATGATGACATCATAGGTGAAATGGTATACCAGCCAAAAATGTTTTAATAAAATTCCTTATCCGAAAGATCTGAAATTGCATGCCCATGATCTATGATCCATTTGTATTGAAATATTAAATTTATGACATCATAGGTCACATGGTTTGGCAGCCATATTGGATGGAAAGAAAATATTAAATAATCATATCTCTGAAACCGCTCAGCCTATCGATGCGAAATTTTACAAATATCATTGAACAGCACTGTTGCATATAGTTTGAAAATGATGATGTCGTAGGTCACATGGTTTGACAGCCTTCTTGGATAGAAAAACGAACCTTATCCGATCAACACAAAACTTCACAAACGTGATCCCCTAACCATACATATGCAGAGTGTACTTTTTAAAGGTCATATGTAATGTGGTATGGCAGCCATATTAGCTTGAAAGCCGATATTTAAAAATATTCTTTCTCTGAAACTGCTTCACCGATTGATGTGAAACCTGCCACAATGTGATACTTGAGAACAGCTGAAGGGATTTAAATCAAACTTGTTTATTTTTAGGACAGTGAACGATGGCATCTACCTGTTGTGGGACTATGCAGAAGCATATTGGCGACCCAGTCACATTGTTGTAGTTTAACCTTTTTTGCATATTGTTTATATACGTTTTCAAGGTCATATCTGGTCGCGGTTGTTATAGAAGAAAGAAGTCCTTTCCAGATTATAGGCTTTAATTCACTCAATTGAAGCAGAAACTACAAATGCAAACAAGGCACAAGAATAAGTATAATTATATATGGTAAAGTAATAAGTAAAATGGTACATTACTTCAATGATCCTGTGATGATCTACCGAATTGCATTACAGCTGTGCAAGGCACCAGTCAAGGTCCCATGCTCATTCAGAGCCCAGCTTTTAAGCTGTTTAACCACTCCCACCGGACCGAAGTCACGTCACGGAAAACCTGCATCTTCGTCTTCAGTTTCATCACATTGTCCCACCCTTAGGATTCAACCAAACTTCAGTTGGTTAGATGTTACGGGCATTAACCTTTACAATTCAAAGATTGAGTCTTCTGGGTGGCCTTGATCAGTCGCTCTCTTCAAGAGTAAACAGGGGATTTGCGTGAAGGAGACTCGATGATAGCATCAGGAGACTTTGGGATCTCAGCTGGTGACAGGGATGGTGAAGGCCCACTGAGCCTTCTAGTTGGTGTGCTCGCCTGCAGCAAAGGCCCACTGAGCCTCCCAGTTGGTGTGCTTGCTCGCTTGTCTGCTATAGAAGGAGGGATTGGTGTTACCTCTCCAGTCTCGAGCCCTGCATACTGTTGCTCCCTGGGCATGATATAATCTTCCATGTGCACAGAGGTACTATCTCCAGGAGTGCCAAATGTCGTACTGACAGTGGTCTCCCAGCTGTCAGGGAATTTAGCGTGGGCATACTCAGGATTGGCATCGATAAATTCAACTTCATCCACAATTGGATAATACTTGCTTTGGCGTACTGGCCGCTTCATGAACACAGTACCAGGATAAGCCAACCAGGTAGGCACAGAGTGACCGCTGGTGGATCGGCGCTGGTAGCCAAACAGTCGTTCGTGTGCGTGGCATTTGTGGATGTGAAAATCCACGAACGTACAGAATGCAGAGCATTCAAGGAGGATGACCTCCCACTGCCCAGTTGTCAGTCCTCGTGACTTCAGAGCTAGTCACAGCTTTCCAGATGATGCCATTATATCTTTCCACCATCCCATTACCTTGAGGGTTATAGGTGGTCGTTCGGCTAGTGGCAAGGCCACGTCCATGTAGAAACTGTTTGAGTTCATCAGACGTAAAGCATGAACCTTGGTCTGAATGTATCTAGGTAGGCATACAAAAGATTGCGAATAGTTGGGAGAGACATTTCATGACCGTTACTGAAGTCATGTCAATACATGGAAAGGCAAACAGGAACCTTGGAAGTTCATCAACAACTGTTGGCATGCAGTAATTGTTGTCTCTGAAGGCAGAGGCCCTTTGATGTCAATGTTTGGTCTCTCAAAGGGCGAAGTAGCTTTGATCAAAGTGCCTGGAGCAGCCGTATGGAATCTGGGTTCGAGTTCAACACAAACCGGACAAGAGGCACTCATTATTTTAACATCCTCAATGGAAAAGGGTAGGCTGCAACAACACACACCGTGAGCCATGCTTGTTAAACCTGGATGGCATAATGAATTAGAGAGGTCTTGTAAGATCTTGCCACTAATAGCTGAACAGTAAATCCATGAAAATGTGTCTGCTTCAGCATTGTCTTTTCCAGGTCAATAAACGATGTCGTAGCTATGGCAAGACAATTTATTGCGCCATCTCATTATCTTGTCATTCTTAATTTTCCCAGCGTGTTTACCATCAAACATAAATGCGACAAAGCTCTGGTCTGTAACGAGTTGAAAGTGATTGCCCAGTGGATTTCCCAGTAAATCCATTGCAGATAGTGCGCAAACATACCCATTACGCAACGCAATGACGGCATATCATGAGGAGGTGGAAGGTCCTGAAGGGGCCATTTTGTCATGTTTATGCCCGCAGGTGTTAAGGATCAGGTTTGATCGTGCCATTTGCTTTGGTATAGCCGAGTAGATCAACAGTCTTTGCAGAGAACACACATTTGTCATGGTTAAACGGCAGGTTATACTTTCTAGCGATATTTAGGAATTTGTCCAAATTAGTATCAGGTTCTTCCTGATTCGTTCCGTACACCATGACATTATCCAGGGAAGCATTGGCGTCCTTTAGATTTTCCTCTGAAAAAAATGTTGTTTATAATTCGCTGGAAACTTGCTACCCCATTAGTAACTTAGAATGGGATTCTCCAGAACTGATACAGTCTTTGTCACACCTCAAACGCTGTGTAGGGTTTGTCCTCTTCCTTGATAGGAATCTGATGGTAGGCGCTACACAAATCAATTGTACTAAATACTCGGCATTTAGCTACATTCCGTACCATCTCATCTATGCATAGAAATGGATAGGCATCGAGTTGAGTGTATCGATTGATCGTTTGCGAGTAATCAACAACCATTCTTCTTTTATGGTTCTGGTTAGTTATCACCAATACTTAGGCATGCCCAAGGTGAGTCACGTGGTTCTATGATACCTTTGTCGAGTAGTCTCTTTGTTTCAGATGCGATAAACTATGTGTTGGTGCTTGTATATCCCCGTGACTTTGTAGCTATTGGCTCGCAATCGGGAGATAAATTTGCAAACAGCGAGGGTAGCGATACTGTAACGGTAGTTAATGTACATACTGTCAAAGGATATTTTTCTCCACCGAAGGGTATCTCGACTTTCGAGTGCTGCTTTAAAAGATCATGTCCCAAGAGGAGATCTGCGTATACATCTCAGAGTACCTGCAACTTTGCAGCATGATAGGTAAACCCTGCTCTGGCTAGCTTGACTTTATAGTATCCATGTACACCAGACAGTAGTGATGTTGAAGCCATGGTAACTTTATTTTCGGCTGGGTAGACCTTCTACTTATGGTATTTTACCATTGCGCTGCTGACAAAACTTTCAGAGCTTCCTGTGTCGATCAATGCTTCTGCCGCGTATCCATTTATTTGTATCTTTTGATAAGCAACATGGTGAAGCAGCCACTACCTTCCCTCGAGCGTGGATAGCCGCTGACATTGGTTTATTTACTTTGTCGGTAGACCTGCATACCTTAGCATAATGTCCCCTCTTTCCACAGTTGTTGCAGGTGGCATCCCTGGCAGGACATTTGCTCCGTTGATGCCTCCTATACCCACAAAAATAACACTTAGCAACCACAGAAGCAGCAGCAGAGGTGATTGGTGAGGTCGATGTATCCAGTTCATCCTGCAAATTCTCTTCTTCCTTCGTTTCAACAGCCACTCATGGAGATCCTCGTGGTTCCACGGTAGCAGAATTTACTGGGAAAACAGATGGCCCATCGGACTTGGATTGTTTCTGGGCCACATCTATAGCACGGGCTTGGTCGAAAGCTGTTTGAAGGTCAAGGGCCGCATTTTCCAGCAGGCGCTGTTGTATGCGTACAGACTGCAGTCCATGTATAAATGCATCTCATGTAGCATCATCTTCATTTTGCTCTGCAGTCACAGCCTGGAAGTTACAAGCTTTTGCGTAACAGTCTCAGGGCTTGCATGTATTGGTCAAGCGTCTCACCAGCCTCCTGCTTTCCCGTAGCGAATAGATGTTATGCATACAGTCGTGGCCAAAAATATTGGCACCTTTGCACTTTTTTCAAATAATGCACCATTTCTTCCAGAAAATTGTTGAAATTTAAAAATCTTTTGGTGTCCACAAATGTATTCCTTTGATTTGCAGTGGAACAAAACAAAAAAAGCTGAAAAAATTACTAAATCTTAGCTTATTCCACACAGAAATCCTAAAATGGCCTGGACAATATTATTGGCACATTTTAGAAGTTGTTATAAATAATTAGATTTCAAGTAGGTGATTCTCCTTTACGTTGGAATTGAACTCATGTGTGGTGAGTTGTTGGTGCCTGCAATATAAAAATCACTCATTCAACCAGTTTCTATCTAGAAAAGGAGTCATTCTGCTGTTTTGTGTTACTGTGTGTGCTGCAATGAGCATGGAGAAAAGAAAGAAAACCAGAGAATTATCTGAGGAGGTCAGACACAAGTTGTAGCCAAGCATTGACAATCTCAAGGCTAGAGGTCCATCTCCAGAGATCTTGATGTTCCTGTGTCCACCGTACGCAATGTTATCAGGAAGTTTAGGACGTATGGCAGTGTAGTAGCCAACCTCCCTGGACGTGGCCACAAGAGAAAACTTGATCAAAGATTGCAACGAAGGATTGTTCAAATGGTGGAGAAAGCACCCCGATCAACTGCCAAACAGATTCAAGCTGACCTTCAGACAAGGTACGACAGTTTCAACTTGCACCATCCATCGCCAACTGTGTGTGTGTGTTCGTATTGTTGTGGATATGAGAATGGTTTGTTTTTTTTGTTATTGTGTAAATTGTTGTTAAAATATCCCCCTCCTTACTCCAGTTATGTATAAAGGTCAAAGTGTGTCCCGTAATTAGTTCATAAACACCACACGTTAGCCAATCATAGATTTCCCCCCTTGTTGACAGTTATTTCCTTATTATGTGTATTAGGGTAAGGCCTTGTCTTCCATTAACTTAATACTCCATTGCACCGAATTCAAATAGATAGATCCCCTTTCATTCCCCATTCCCATTCCCAAAACTTCTACTGCCAACTGCAATTGCCGCCATTATGGCGTGGTCAGCTCGGGGAAGAAGGGCGTGCCCGCCCATCGTCATCAAGGGTGGAGTCAGAGGGCCTGTGCCCACCAATCAGGGCCGAAGCGAGCTCACGGATGGGCGTGTCCTGAAGGCCGGCGGCTTGATCGCCCGAGGCGTTATATAAGCGCGCGCGGACGCCGTTGGACTAAGCAAGAGAGAGAGAGAGAGAAAGAGAGAAGGTTCGAGAGAGAAGGTTCGAGGTCAATTACAAGAGTTGCACGAGAAGTCAATTATAAGAGTTGCGCCAAAGGTCTATTACAAGAGTTGCGCCAAAGAGAGGTGAATGACAAGCGTTGCGCAAAAGGTACCAAGACAGAGTTGTGCAAAAAGGGTCCAAGAAAGAGTTGCGCCAGAGACGGCAGACGCGTCCTGAGGTGAGCCAGAGAAGCAGCTTTGGCTCCACCAGCAGCGTTGACTCCACCAGGCAGCTTCAACCCGTTACCCCGCGGGAACCAGATAGCGGTGGCATCGGTGGCCGTCGAGGTCCAGCCGACGTCCCGTGCGGGATCAAACCTGAACCATCTGCCCCAGCTGAACCTTCCCATTCCTCCTTCCAGCATCCATTCCATCCTTCTTGTGTACGTGAGTTTGTTTTGTTTGTCTTGTCCCAGGGTTAATTAAGCTTGTATAGTTAAGCTAGTATTTTCACTGTGTCACCTGCTTTTTCCATTTTCCCTGTATATAACCTTGACTGCTCCTTTTGCTTAGTGTGTGTAAATAATAAATCCTGTTACTCTTCAGCACGTCTTCTTCTTCCTCTTTACATTCGGTCGCTTTAGAGGTTTCCAAATTGAATATCTGTGGCGCGATTTTGGCCAACGTCCAGGAATCGGGTTAATCGGGGTAACTGTTCGGCCGCGGCGCCATCCGCTCGGCAAAACAACATCTTATCCGCGGTCCGTAACAGTATGTTCATGTGTTCGTGTGTTTGTGAACAAGATATCTTGAAAAGTTCTGAACGGATTTGGAAGAACGTTGGTGGGATGATTGCCCTTGGGATAAGGAAGAATTGATTAGTTTTTGGTGAAGCTCAGGATATTATTCCGGATCCAGGAATTTTTTGGGGGAATTTTTTTGGGAAAGATTTTTTCTGTTTTACTGCATTAAAGCTTTTATTCTTATTCTTAAATGATGTTTTTCTCCTCCAATTCCGAGATATATCAACATAAATTCTCTGACAGTTAGGGCCTACTTTCTTTTTCATTTATTGTTTTGGGGAGAGGGGATGTTAAACAAAACGTATTATTCCAACTTGACCCACGGCGGGAGTATGCGCTCCACTGAGTGGCTTTCTAGTTAACGATATTGTTATTGTTACGAAAATGATCATACTGTATTAAGAGACACTGATTTATTTAATATGTTTCGAGTCAACAATGAACCAACCATACACCGCTTCAGTCCAGTAACTTTGCAGTCACGACAAATGGATTCCAGTGTTATGATTATATTTAGAATATTTTTTATTATTAATGATATTATTATCGTTACGAAAATGATAATACTGTATTACGAGACACTGATTTATTCAATATGTTTCGAGTCAACAATGAACCAACCATACACCGCTTCAATCCATTAACTTTGCAGTCACGACAAACAGATTGCAGTGTTACGATTATATTTACTATATTATTATTATTATTAATGTTGTTATTATTATGAAAACGATACTACTGTGTTAGGAAACCTGGGCTAATTTGTCTGAAGCAGCCTGAAGGTGAGGCATGAAGGCATGACGCCTAAGGCCTATATATATTGTGTCATTAGAAGACTCGTATCACCCTTGCTTTCGATATTTGATGGTCATTTTAACAATCGGGTTGTTTATTTATCACACTGAATGAAAAACGCAAAGGTAGAGTATGGAAATTGTGAAAATATGACAGGTACGATGATATGTTAGGCCGGAACGGCATAGGAATCAAGATGGGGGAGTGTGGAGTCAGCCATTATACGCCGTAATGACATCACAGACGTAATCACACCACCCTGTTATGTGACCAGATCCACAGCTCTGATTGGTGTATGTTTGAGGGGACATACATACATACATACATGCATACATACATACGGAGAGACAAACACTGTCCTAGACGGCTTTGCCCTATGGGCTCTGCCGTAAAAGGAACACTTTATAAACTTCAGATTGAAACTGTCCCAAACCAGTCCATCTTTGTTCACTTATCCCCTAAATGTCAGTTCTTGCCCTCTCCATCTCTCTCCTTATCTCTAACTTTCAGTGATTCATTGACATTACATTCCATATCCCAATTTTGTGAACCTTTGAGAAGCTCTGAGTTTGATTTCCACTTCCAATTCCATCATAATGGGACTGGGCACACATTATGTCTGCCAACTTTGGGAGTCCTACAATGTTCCATTGTCAAGACTAGAATGCCACTCAGTAGAGCGCATACTCCCGCCGTGGGTCAAGTTGGAATAATACTGTTACAGACGCGGTTTTAGATGTTAGTTTACCGAGCGGTTTGGTATTACCGCGTCCGCACAGTTACTCCCCGATTAGAACCCTATCCCGCCCGATTCCACTCGACGTTGACCAAGTCGCCCTATGCTAAATCAATGAAGGAAAGGACACAACGGCTGGGATAAATGCAACGACACAAGGGGTACAGTTCTCAAGACCTCCGGAGGAGGATATAATATTGGTGATGCAGAAACGGGTAGATTACACGGTAAGAGGTAAAGCACAGAAAGATGGGCACTTAGACACAGTCTTATCTTATCCCCGACAGACCACAGACAAACGGGACAAGACTGACTTACACAGGGATTGATGGCAAGGAAGGGCAGGCAGTCGATAGCACAAGGTGCACCTTGGCTCAGGGGCAGAATCAAACGCGGTCCGGTCCAGAGATGCGGGGAGGTATTCAGCGCTTGGAGGTGGCGTCTTCTCTCTCCGTCGTGTGGGCGCATCTGACGTCACCTCCCTCTTCCTGCACATGTCCAGCGGGGAGTGACACGCCCTCGGCTCGTTAGCTCCGCCCCAGATGGAATCGGTCCGCCGCTCCTATTGGGTGCGGGGGGTTACCGGGCTCCGCCCTTGACGAGGAGCTGACAGCGAGCCCCTGCGTGGTAACCCCGTCGGAGCACATGTTCAATGGCGGCTAACCAAGCCGGAGTGACGACGCACACTCCCCGCGCCGCCGCCGCTGTTGTTGTTGTTGTTGTTGTACCATGAGGAAGAGCTGCGGGGAGGTATTGGGAGGTCCTAAACTTTCTAACGGTGCCATACAATCACATTCTGGTGCAACGAAGTCAGAATTAATGGAAACGAGTCCTTAACTGACATAGACTAAGAATAACTAGCAAGATGAGCTATAGTTGTCTACGTGAGATGCGGTGAACCTGGATGCGACATTTAATGGGGGAAATAGGGGAAGGTCGGGGCTACAGAGTGTTGTTTACAGACAATGGGACTAGGGAATGGGGGATTGGGGATAGTTGGGAAGTATTGGGGAAATAGGGGAATATTTACAAGCGGATATGGATGGAGGCCAAATCCCATATCCGCAACAATACGTTTTGTTTAACATCCCCTCTCCCCAAAACAATAAATGAAAAAGAAAGTAGGCCCTAACTGTCAGAGAATTTATTTTGATATATCTTGGAATTGGGGGAGAAAAACATCATTTAAGATTAAGAATAAAAGCTTTAATGCAGTAAAACAGAAAAAAACTTTCCCAAAAACATTTCCAAAAAAATTTCCTGGATCCGGAATAATATCCTGAGCTTCACCTAAAACTCATCAATTCTTCCTTATCCCAAGGGCAATCATCCCACCGACGTTCATCCAAATCCGTTCAGAACTTTTCCAGATATCTTGTTCACAAACACACGAACACACACACGGACGGACACGATCGAATGCGATGATACAAGGAAACAGAAAACAGAAAAATGGAGCGAGTCAACTGTGAGCAACTTTTTGTTTGTGTCAAACAGAAAAATGGAGTGAGTCAACTATGAGCAACTTTTTGTTTGTGTCAGTTCGCCAGGTGTAACCAGTTAGTTAGCAAATGCATCATAAATGGAACAAAAATGTTCGAATTACCATTATCAACACAACAAGCACTGTGAGCTGTCCTCACCTGTTCAGCTTTTTTAACTTCATTACATATTCATACCAAGGTTGGGACATGCCGTTCTAAGGCTTTTCATGTCTTTAATAATCTGACTCATTTTGTACATAACTGAATCCAGATGGAGAAAGCGATCAGATGTCATCAGGAGTATTCACCTCAACTCAGCTGTTGTGCCAGCTTGCAACGAAGCAGCACCTTGTGGTGGAGGGATTATCTTGTCTTGGTTCCAAGTTAAATTGAGGTTGGAATATTCAGATTACAGCACCAGAGTAAGTAAAACGTGGGTTTGTTTCGTGTTTGGTATTAATCGTACATGTTTCACATATTTGTTGGATTTTGATTTGATTTGATGTACAATAATCTTTACAGAGCGTTGGTGCTGTGGAAGTAGTTTCTTGGCAAGGGTTATTCTGGGTGGTTTGCCATTGCTTTCACAATGTTGGTTCGTGTTTTATCCTTTTAAATTCTGAGCATCAGGCAAGGAAGCAACACGTACCTTTGGTATTTTTATAAGGTCTTTGGTGTGATTCGGCTGCGAGTATTTAACCACTGCCATCCCAGACTCAAATCGGATGATTTAACCATAACGCCACTGAGTCGGGTTTGTTAGATAGTCTGGCGAATATAATTTGGTTGAATTATCGATCATGAAAACACCATCGGTTGTATCAAAGATTTCGCTCTATTTGCACAATTAGAATGGCACTCAGTAGAGAACTTACCTCCGCCAGGCTGAAGGGGTGCCCGACATCTGGCAAATAAAATACATTTACTTCTTCATCCAGGTGTATGAATCAAATCGGCGCACCTTTACATTAACTTTTCTTGAGGATTACTTGTTCCTCCTAAGAACGCAAGGGTAGTACAGCATGCACACGAATTTTTTGAAAGTCACTCCTTTTCTATTGTTCGACATTTTCTATAAGCTATATGGAATGTCCCTTCTTTTCTCCACTTTGCCAGATGGCACATACCCTTATATAAAGGGGACTTTTCTATGGCCTAGGCATTTTACTCAATAATTTTTTTTTTAATCTCTGATCCGGATCCGTTGTCGAATCTTCACCTAAATTGAATCAATTCTTCCTTGTCACACACCCAACCTCTCCACCAAGTTTTGACCGAATCTGTAAATAATCTTCTTCGAGATATCGTGCTGTATATCATTTATGGTCCCATCTCTCAATGGTGAAGAAACACAAAAAAATTCTCGAATCCAGATCCGGATCTTAACCAAAATCTAATCATTTCGTGCTTGTCACATATCCAAGATGTCCAACAAATTTCGTCCGAATCCGTCCATAACTTTGCGAGACATCTTGTTCACAAACAAATAGACAAACAGACAGGAGTGAAAACATAATTTCTATCCACCTTCGGTGGCATAGGTAACTAGAACGGCACTCAATCGAGAGCATACCTCCGTCAGGTGAACAGTTTACGTTTTGTATCCCAGAGTCGACCAGAAAATCACAATACAGAATCACATTTAATCAAAATCATCCGTCCACAACTTTTTCAGATATCCTGCTGCATATCGTTTTTGACCCTATCTCGCAATGGTGAAGAATCACTTAAAAATTATACGAGCCAGATCCGGATCTTCACCAAAATTGAATTGATTCGTCCTTGTCACACACACAACCTGTCCACCAAGTTGCGTCCAAATCCATGCATATGTTGTTGAGATATCCTGCTATATGTTGGTTTTAGCCCGATCTCTCAATGGTGACGAATCTCTTAAAAAATTAAATAATTCTCACATCCGAATCCACATTCAGATCTTCTGCAAAATTGAATCGATTAGTCCTTGTCACACACACAACCTGTCCACCAAGTTTCGTCCAAATCCGTCCACAACCTTTTTTAGATATCCTGATATGTATCGTTTTTGGCCCTATCTCCCATTGGTGAAGAATTACTTTAAAAATTCCACGAGCCGAATCCGATCCGCATCTTCACCAAAATCTTGTCATTTCGTCCTTGCCACATACGCTACTTCTCTGCCAAATTTCGCCTGCATCCGTCCATAACAAGAGATATCTTGTTCACAAACAAACAGACAAAAACAGGGGTGAAAACATAACTTCTATCCACCTTTGGTGGCAGGGGTAAAAATGCTTTCCAAAGACGAATATACATTGCGAATATGTTTCAATCCTGGTCATTGTTGTCTTGAGGAACTTATTTTATCAAGAACGATTTTTAAAGAGGAGTTTGTAATAAGATGAGAATGTGAGATGTGCAAAGTTGATCAATGCAATGAGTTTTCCTTGTGATGATTTATCATCAAAATTCAAATATCATAAATATGTATGCAAAGGAAAGAAAAAGCGAACAAATTTTGGGCAATTCTTTATCAACCACGATATTATTTTCAACTCATTTTCTCTTTTTCCAACTTTACGTCGACCAATCATGAGGCTTAGTATATAACGAGAATAATAACTCACACATTTTTATGAAATGATAAATGCAGATAATAATAATTTTATGTCGGTTGGGTAGTGGCATATATAGATTTAGGTAGATCTGCATAGGTATCATGCTTCAGCTGTCGTGATAGGAAGCCTCACCTGTAATAAGTGCTGTTTAGGCGGTTTGTTCTGATTAAGGTGTATCTTCATCCCCATTACAAGGAATGGGGCATGTTAAATAGTTCTAGGGATTAGGCTAGCTCCCCGGTATGACAAACCTGTGATCTATCCAGTGTCTCGTACGGCAATGCACTCTTATACATTAGCTAGGCCCAATAGTGCACCACATTAATTAATCCCCCACCGCCCGCCACAATGACTGACCGGAAAGACAAGCAGGAAGCGACCGCGTACTACGGCGGCATGGCTGGCAAACATCGCACAGGCAGGCCGAGAGCCACGCCCAGAAGGACTCTTGATTGGCCAGGGGAGGGGCAAGCAAAGAGCAGGCCACCGATTGGCAGAGTGGGGAAGGACGTGTGATTGGTCGGGGAAGGGACAGAAAGCTTCCCCGTGATTGGGGGTAAGGGAGGTGAAGGGGCTACACACTGATTGGCCACCGACCGATGACACCACGGCCAATCAGTGCGTTAGGCGCAAAACTACTACCTAGAAGCAGGTCGCTGGTTGGAGGAGAGGCGCCAGTGACGTGAGGAAGGCGCGAAAGGGCACAAGGAAACGACGCACTGGTTGGGAGAGGGAGAGAGCCGACGTCAGACAACAAGCTGACAAAATAAAACAAATGGCTCGCCGACATTTGAGCCCTTCTCGTTTTGGCTTCTTTCCTGCCCGAACCTCGCTTCTGCCATTGCTTTTGTCTCCGTTTGGACCTCTTCCCTGTTTGCCTTTCGTTCTCGGTTAGACCTCTTCGTTTGCGATCCGCAAGAGCCTGCATTACGATGGACATTGAGGAAACGTTGGAGCGCCGTCGATTCTCCTCCCTGGTGTTCACGGGTGAGCAAGGCTTGCCGCTGAGCGGGCGAGACCGGCGCGAGTGAGGCGCTCAGTGAGGCCTGATGGAGCATGAACACCGGAGCCTGGACGATTCCTGGCGGACGCGACATCCAGACAGACAAGCTCGCATTCCACAAACACGACGATTCTTTTATTTATATAATCCTTTATGTGTTTTTGAAGTCCGGTGTGTGGGATCCCAACATAGGGTATATGCAGATTTCGGCACGTTTCATTGTTCTTGGGTTCCGCTTAATAAATATTTATTTTGGACATTTTACCTCCGCGTCGAATTGAATTGATTTTCAGGGCGAAGACATCATCAGACCGTCAGGTAAGCCACGGCATTCTCCCCCAAAACCCCTGCTCGTGTATGATCCGCCATTGAATTGGAGACGCCTCATTAAGCTCGATTCCATCCGTGGATGCTCTGTCTTAATAGAGTCGTCCACAGGACAATAATAAAGGTTTATTTTAATTCCTCCTCCACGAAGCCAAAGGCCGAAATAAGGTAAGTTTTACAGTTGATGAATTTATACAAGTGAAATATAATAATGCAATAAGGTTGCAATAAATTTTAAAATGTAAAATACAATAAAATGAAAAATAATACAAAAAATGAGAATAATCGGAACACCAACGTATAATAAAAAATAAAGGATAATCATTATGTTGATAACATATTTCTTTTCAGATACGAGTAAAAGGAGAAAGTACAGCAGATCAGACTACAGAGTTTTTGAACATGGATCGGAATGTGAAGACCGAAGAGGGTCTGGTAAAAAGACCACGAAATGGAAATCGAAGATCTCTGCCACGAGAATCGTGGACAAACCAGGTAGAATTCCTCCTGGCTACTATTGGCTGTGTCGTTGGACTGGGAAACATTTGGAGGTTCCCCTACCTCTGTTATCGAAATGGTGGAGGTAGGACTTCTTCATCCAAAAGTATTTTTATTGCTGTTAATTGAATGATTCGCATAATTTATGACTACTTATTACATTTGGAAATATAGAAAAATCAAATAATTATAACATTTTTATGCCTCCGGCCACCTTCGGGGATGGAGCCATTATGTTTTCGGGTTGTCCGTCAGTACGGGCTAAACCTCGTTTTTCTCAGCAAGCATAGGTCCGATTGACAGGAAATTTTCACCATAGTTGCAACTCCTATATAATTTTTTATAATTATGACGTCATAGGTCACGTGGTATGGGCGCCATCTTGGAAAAACCGAAAAACTTGGCACCTCGATATCTCCAAAAGCGCTGCATAGAAAAAATTGAGACATGGCTCATTTTAAAGACCTCTCATCCTCATCATCTAGGCATCATTCATCTTGGGATAAATTGGTGAATAAAAAAAAATTATGATGTCATCGGTCACGTGCTTCGTTCGCCATGTTTGTTTTAATACAAAAGCCTTAAAAAAACACGAAAACATGTCCTGGTCTGCAATCTCTGTGATTGTACTTTCTTGTTATTACTTGTTTCTTTCCTCTTTTTCGAAAAGAAATAAAGATATATATATATATACGTGTATATATACATATATATATGTATACACACACACACATTATAAAACAGGAGTGTCCATCTGTCCATCCCAAAACTACTCCCTCAGTTTTGGAGCTAGCCCCGCAAAACCTTCTGTGGAACGTTTTGGGGTCCCATCGGATGTTGTAATTGTTGTAATTTGTAATTTCTAGGTAGGTAGGAGATTATATAAATTCCTCAATAAAATTATGATTTTGAAATTTACTCGATACGAACCTGCCCCAAATCCGTAAGTGAACACATGACGATAATGAGCTGGTTTGATAATACTAGGGCATGCCCGTACTATATATATATCTAAAATTATGTGGCTGTGAGGTGTTTTTAATTTTGTGATGTGTTTTTATTCCGTGTTTTATGGCTGTGAGGTGTTTTCATGACGTGTTTTATGGCTGTGAGGTGTTTTTAATTTTGTGGTGGTGAGGTGTAATCGTCCCAAACTTCCAGTCTGCACCTACCCCTCCTGTATGTAGGTGTTGAGGGGTTCTTTTTTGAATTTTATATATTTTTTCAACCTAAATCTTCAACCTAAATTGCTTATAAAAATGTAATATCACAAACACTACAAATAAATTTAGATGGTAGAGGGGTCAATATATGGTTGAACCCCAAAAAATTTGATACAAAAGGTTTTTCAATGGATTCTGGTACCATTGGGCATGCTAAATAACATACTAAAAATCTAGTAACATCTGACTTCCGGATAGGGGTCATTTTCAAGACGGCGTCCAAGATGGCTGCCGGGAGCTTAAAATGGCCATATCTCAATTATTATTCAACCTAGAAAGGTGGTTTTGGTGTCTAACCCTTGGTTTTAGGGCCCAAGGAATCCAATTGAATCAATAAAATTACCATCAGTTAATTATTTATTGACAAGTCCAAGATGGCACCCCAAGGTGACATCCTGATCCACTAAAATGGCTCTGTCGAATAGTAGTCAACCTAGAGAGATTTTTTCAGTGTGTATACCTAGGTTTAAGGCACCCAGGAAATCATCAATCACCATCCAGCATTATGGTTCAGCTACGACCATTGTCTTTGATGGCTATGAGGAAGGGCCGTCCATTAAAGACAACACGCATCAGAGAAGAGGACACAATATTCATCCCATTGTCAGCTTCACTGCTGAGACAAAGTTCTCAGGCAAGAAGGAGGAGGTCCTGTCAAGCGATATCAATAAACAGAGACTGATCGGGATGATAAGTGATGAACTGAGAGAAAGGTATTGCACTGTGGTCAATGCACCTGGAGATGCTGACGTAGATATAGTAAAGGCTGCAGTGGAGGCATCTCTTCTACACACCTCTACACTGAATTGGAGAAGATACTGATCTCCTTGTCTTACTCCTTTACTATGCGCAGGGAGACAGTAAGAGCCTTTATTTCAGATCAGACAAGTCCAAAGCTGATGGCAGTTTTCAAAGGTGGGCGGTCCGCTTCGAAAGTCCACTTATCCGCTTATCCGCTGCAGCGGACTAACGTTTTCGAAGCGGATAAGCGAATCGGAACAACCCCCGGAAACCGAAGCGGATAAGCGTAAGCGGACTACCGAAAAATTAAAGCGCATCGCGATTCGCCAAATCAGCTGTTAGCCTGAGCCGTTACTCTAGAATTGTGAATATTTATTTAAGTGAATAATAAGTGAAAACTGAATATTTTATTGGACGCTAGAGCGGCAATAACGTCAAGATGGAGAGATTTCTGACTCTCCAGCCCAGAGGCAGTGCCAGGGACAGGCACACGAGCGACGCAAACCAGCAGTCCCAGCACAGCGACATCCACAACCCGGCGGTCAACATGATGGGGGACGTGGAGGACAGTCAGGAGATCTGCGCCCTGACCCCTCAGCTCGCGCGCAGCGCCCAGCAGGGACCCCAGCCCGGCTCGAGCAGTACGGACTACCTGTTCGCCATGGAGGAGGGGCAGCAGGAGGAGAACCTCGAGGAGAAGATCAGGGAAGAGGTCAACAACTGGTCGAGGAAGCCGCTGAGGGGGAACCCGGGGCTCTCGCCCAATCTCTTCCCGCTCGAGTTCCGTGATGCTTGGGTAACTCTATTTCTCAGGCATAACACGCCGCTCCCGAGCTCTGCCTCGGTCGAGCGCGTGTTCAGCTACGGGTCGGACATCCTCAGGCCTAAGAGGTCGGCCCTGGCTGCACCGAACTTCGAGGCCCTCGTCTTCATGAAGGGCAACCTCCAAATCCTCAAGAAGGCCCACGAGGTGGAGGAGGAAGACGAGGACTAGTCAACAGACTGCTAGTCTGTTGACTAGTAGACTCTCTTGTCAAAGAAAGGACGGGCAAATTGATTTTTCTTTAATGTAACTTGCATATATTAAAATTATATTTAAATTAACTGTAGAGTAGAGTAGAGTCGAGTGGAAAACTTAATTTCAATAAATTTTGAATAAATTTTATTCAAATAAAAATGTATATTTTTTATCTTAAAAGCTTTGTTTGTCTTTGTAGTAGTTAGAAATGGCTATTTAGGCTTAAAAAGCATTAAATTCCCTTTAGAAACGTCAAAAATCGCTTTAAAAACGTCGAAGCGCTTTAAAAAAATCGAATCGAAGCGGATAAGCGCATAAGCGGTAAGCGGACTAAGATTTTCGGCCGCTGAAGCGGATAAGCAAATCGGACTACACGGGCTGGCGGAGCGGATAAGCTGTAAGCGGACTTAAAATTTTCCGAATCGCGCCCACCTTTAGCAGTTTTAAAGTGTATGACATCAACCGTCTAAAAGAAATCCTCGGACATGACGTGTTCTCAGTTGATATTCATCCATGCCATGACTGGTTGTGACACGACTTCTCGGATTTTTGATGTTGGCAAAAAGACTGCTTTCCAGAAGCTTGTAAAAGGAGACCCTGTCCTTCGGTCTTGTGCCAACACATTCACCATCCCAAACCAGACCACAGAGGTGATCGATGACCTTGGATGCCGAGTAATGGCTATCCTCTTTGGTGGCAAGTGCAAAGATTCCCTTGCAACAATGCGATATAACACCTTCAGCAAGAAGGTTGTCTCTGCTTCGTCTTTTGTAACACCCGAACGTCTGCCCCCAACTGAATCTGCTACCAAACATCACTGTCGTAGAGTGTACCACCAGATCATGGTGTGGATGGGAAAAGAAGAGGGTATGGATGCCATGAAATGGGGGTGGAGCCTGCAGGATAATCAGTTTGTCCCACTTATGTCAAGAATGAACGCTGCTCCAGACAGTCTCTTGAAGGTCATTCATTGTAACTGCTCCACTGCCTGCAAGACACTCCGCTGCTCTTGTAGACGATATGGACGACCATGTACTGCCTGTGAACCGTGCCAACTTGAAGAATGTGACAATCCACATAACAAGTTTCTTCCAGAGGAGTCGGAGGATGACGACGAATAGCGAGTAACTGATAAGACAACAACTGCCTAATGGGCTGGTAAACCTGGCTTACTGGATTACCTGATTACTTTGTGCTTATTTAAGTAATTTTGATGATTTCCTGGGTGCCTTAAACCGAAGTATACACACTGAAAAAATCTCTCTAGGTTGACTACTATTCGACAGAGCCATTTTAGTGGATCAGGATGTCACCTTGGGATGCCATCTTGGACTTGTCAATAAATAATTAACTGATGGTAATTTTATTGATTCAATTGGATTCGTTGGGCCCTAAAACCTAGGGTTAGACACCAAAACCACCTTTCTAGGTTGAATAATAATTGAGATATGGCCATTTTAAGCTCCCAGCGGCCATCTTGGACGCCATCTTGAAAATAACCCCTTTCCGGAAGTCAGATGTTACTAGATTTTTAGTATGTTATTTAGCATGCCCAATGGTACCAGAATCCATTGAAAAACCTTTTGTATCAATGTTTTTGGGGTTAGGTGAGTTTTTTTTGTATATTGACCCTACTAATCCCCTATGTGTGTGCTGAGGGGTTCTTTCTTGAAAAAAAAACATTCAACCTAAATCTTCAACCTAAATTGCCAATAAAATGTGATATCACAAACACAACAAACACATTTGTGCAAAATAATTGTTTGTATTAATGATTGGTGTAAATCATGACAACACAGCAACTCAGGCACAGTCATTATTCTCAGCTAAAATAAGCCCGTTCCTCAGTAACGATGCTTGTATATATATATATATATATATATACAGACTTGGCATTTAATATGGAATATATATTTTTTCTTGACTTGGGTTTACTTTCTTAACTCCAGTATATCAATCTGGTGAGTTTCTTTTAAACTTTGGTGATTTATTTGTTAAAAGAACCATGTCACTGATTGTCTGTCGCAGCAAGAAGTCAACAACAGGATAATATCACAGGTGGCGTGGCAAATGTACGGACAGGTGCATTTGACGATTGGCTTCACAGTCGGGTATACAAGGGTTGTTGCGTTCTGTATTAGTGGAAAACAACTGCTGCACGTCTCCAAAAGTTATTGCCGCTTCCTCTGGAGATGGTCCGTCAACTTGACAATGCTGTTTGTCATGGAGTGGTGGCTTTACGAAATTCTGGCATGAAACAACGTGCTATTGCTCGGCAGTATGGCATCACTCAAGGTCAGGTGTCAAAGATCCTGAAACGAAATGCTCAGAGGGGTGTCCCTACTCCAATACCGAGGCCAGGACGTCCCCGCAGGACCACAAGGAGGGATGATCGCCAGCTGGACCGGTTAGTCCGCAATGGCCGTACCAAGTCAGCTAATCGGCTTAGGGCTGAGTGACAGCAACTGACAAATGTGCCTGTATCCAGAAGGCTAGTCAACCAACGACTGGTTCAAGCAGGCTATCGTGCCAGGCATCCCCTGAGAAAGCCACGCCTGACCAGACAACACCGCCAGCGCCGATTGCAGTGGGCCAGAGAGCACCGTCAATGGCAGCCAGGACACTGGAATCATGTGATCTTCAGTTACGAGTCTAGATTTCTGGTCTATCGTCAAGATGGCCGCGTCCGAGTGCGCAGACAAGTACATGAAGCCTACAGCAAAGATTGCATAGTGCCCAGAGTCCAAGCTGGAGGTGGTGGGGTGACCGTTTGGGCTGCTTTTCATGTAGGGGGCAAAACTGACCTGGTTGTTCTGAATGGAAACCTGAACCAGTTCAAGTACAGGGCCATTCTGGAAGAAACATTGCTTCCATTTGCTCGTGTAGCCTTTCGAGGAAACTTTGTCTTCCAAGATGACAATGCACGGCCTCATCGTGCTCGCATGATCCAACACTTTCTTGCTGACCGTGGTGTAGAGCATATGGAGTGGCCTGCCATGTCCCCGGATATGAATCCGATAGAGAACTTGTGGGCAGAATTAACGCGTCAAATCGACCACTTGGACGAGCAGCCGACCTCTGTGCGTGAATTCCAGCAGGCTATTGTCACTGCATGGCAAGCGATCCCTGTCCAAACCTTGGCAAATCTCGTGAACAGCATGCCTCAACGTGTACGTGCTCTCCTGAATGCTCGTGGGGGTTACACGAAGTACTGAACTGTAATTTTACTGTCCGTAATCCCAGCCGTAATTTAACTTTTGTTTTTGTTTAAAAAATTTTTGGCTAATGTGCAAAATAAAGAGATACTTCTGGAAAACGTACAGAAGTTTAACACAGTACTGTCCATGAATTGAGTTCGATATCAGTTTACATCACATTCAAGGATCAATTTATTTGTTTCGAAATGTCAAATGTGGTTTTTGTTTCTGTTAAAGGTCACATTAACAAAATCTAGAATAATTTCAACATAATTCCAATGAACTTTTGGTTCAAAGACATCTTGAAAAGTAAGTTCACCCCCACAAAAAAAATATTCCATATTAAATGCCAAGTCTGTGTATATATATATATAGTTACGTTTGTAGGGATGAGGGGGGTGGGGGGGGGGGGGGTTAGAAATCACCTTAGAAAATATAGAATTGTATAGAATAGTATGGACCGCGTGTGAGTAGGTCGCTGATCTCGATGAAAGAACGTAGGGACCTATTAGCTTGAAGGAGAACGGACACGACCAAAGCAACTTTGCAGATTTCGAAACATAAACATATCTTAAACACTTCTATCGAGTTCATTTCACAAATATCTTCGCGGTTTTATTAGAATTTGTCAAAATATCGCCGAACAAGCAAAATCAGTTTTGTCAAAACCGCAAACCGGAAATGACGTTTGCGAAGTAACCCAGTTTTTCGTTCTTAAAGCCTTGTTGGCTTCGTGACGATCAGAACATCGCTTTGTTTTCGTTACGATCAGTTGGAATCATGCCCAGTCATTGTGTGGCTGCTGCTAGTGCGTGCCCGACTGCTCGTACGTGCGGAGAGGTAAGTACGTGGACATACGTACGTTGACATATGTTCCAAAAATAAGGCCTCACTGTCCGGAAGTTCCCATATCGCAGTTACGATGAATCGCAAATTAGTTTTAATGGCCAAGTATTCCATTTTCAAACCGCGAGGCAGAAACAACAAACACACGCGGTTCCTTCGCTGTCGCTTGACCGTACGTGCAAAGAAAAATTAAAACTTGCATCGTTCCTTCGGTCTTCGCTCTCGTCCTTCGTCGTTCCTTCGCTCTCCTCCTTCGCCGTTCCTTCGCTCTCGTCCTTCGCTGTTCCTTCGTTAACGTACAAAACGTATGTGTTTGCTAAATAAATGGCCATAACTTGGTAACCACTTGTCCGATTAATAGCAAACCTTGAAAAGGCACATCCTCAGGTCCCCAGAAATATACCTGGCAAGTTTCACTTAGATCGGACCAGTGGTTGTCGAGAAACAGTGGTCAGACATACACACAGACAGACACACAGACACACAGAGATTGCTTGCATTATAGAGAGTGCTATAATGATACAATTACAACTGATACACCTGCAGTGCTGCACTAAGTCAATAAAGTCGTATTTCGTTTCTGTGTTTCTATCCATTTCTTGCCTCACGGCACCGAACATTAATTAAATATTAGTTATGTATTCCATTGACCAGAAAAAGAAAGTTTTTCAATTAAAAAAGAGACATAAAAATGAATACCATTCAGTATTTTGGAGGCGCCCGAGATCAAAATCGATCGCCATTGTGTCTGTGTCTGACGATTTCTCTTCTTCACTCTCTGGACGGTATGGTTCGAATCTGTATGGGAGAATCGAGTGCGATTCCCCAAGATTATTAACTTTCTCTTCATTTTCCGCATCAGATTGGTCAGAAATATCGCTGATATACAGACTTACGCAACTATCGGAGTCGGTGTCTGCCATTGTTTACTATTGCGCAGTCACATCAGCTTCCTCCGATGACGTCACATCGTGGAGGGCAGATTATCGCGAGATGTTGGCCGGCGCGAGAGAAATCGTCTGCTATTGGCATTTTAAAACTCGGATATCTCACGATTCACGCATGCTAGAGCAACAATTTTTGCGCCAAACTTAATCTTTTTTGTTGCTACAATTAATTAATCTTAAGCATTTGATGTCTATACTCATGTCCGTTCCCCTTTAAGGATTGTGTTTGAATGTGCACGATACAGAGGGTCATGCTTGTGATAATATAGAGAGGGATTAAAGTTAATGGAACATGTGTTAAACCTCTTGTAAACATCCGCCAGGTATGCCGGGTGACATATCTACAGAACAGAGTTCACACCAGCCCAGAAAAACGAAGCAGAAAGCTATGGGATTCTGCCAGACAAGAAGAGAGGGGGCAGAGCTCTAATCATCCCTTGGACGTGGGTGGGGCCCAACGCCTGAAGGAGGCGTGGACAGTTGTCAATGGGAATGAGGGAGGAGGCAGGAGCTCTCGGTTCTGTCTGCTGAAAGAACAGCTCACAGTCCTGTGACGAAAAACTGCAACAGTTTTGAGGAGAGCTTGTTTGTTGTGAAAGAACTGAGGATCAGTGAGATCTGAGGAGGAATGGTGGGAACCGAGGAGGCTTGGTGCGAACTGGGAAGGAATTGTGAGAACTAAGGAGAATTGAGCAGGAAATGTTCTAAAGGATTACGGGAGGTTTGAGAGAAAGGGGAGGAGCGGGAACAGGACACAGAGGAACTCTGACTTCAGTGAGGAGAATTGAGAGTGCGCGGTGAAGCTCACATTTGTGAAGAGAACTGTGGAGTTCTGAGGAAAATTAGAAAGAGAGCTTTAAGTCGGTCGTCCTGCCTTTGGCTCTGATGCTGTTTTCATCCTTCCCCATTGCCTGTTGATCGTCCTGTTTGTCTTCTTATCAGCTCTTCGTCGTCCTGCTGTCTCAGCACCTTTCCCATCTTCCTACCCATCGCATCGCCTTGCGCATCTTCCCACCCCCCGCTGCCTCCAGGGATAAGTTGTGTTCCTCACCCCATCTGTGCTCGTGACTGGAGAGGCACCTCAGATTTTATAGGATTTATTTTACCCCATTGTTGATTGTATATACGTAGGTATTATTGAGTTTATTTTCTCTGCTTGTGTTTCTGGAATGAACCAGTTTGGTTTTAAAAGCTCGTCCTAAAGGTCCTCGTGATTCTCCTCAGCCGTGCGCACGAGCTTGTACCTCCATAATTCGGAATGTCTCAGAGTTAAAGCCTGTTTCGGTCCATTCGTTCACGGGTCTGTGTTAACCAGGATGTGACGACATTTGGTGTGAGGAGTGCGGATACGATCCCTGCAAGACATTTGGTGTCAGGAGTGTGGATTGTTGAACCTATCAGACAACCACGACCCACTTATGCTCAGCTTTGCGAAATTTGTGCTGTGGTAAAGTGGTAAAGTTCCATCGAATAGTGTGTGTAGTTTCAGAGGAAAAAGCCAATTTATATTTTGGGGGGTAAAACCTGGAACCACTTTGACCTCCCGTAGACTGCCTGAGACTACGATTTTTTAAATGTCGTGAACAAAGTTCAGTCACAACACAACAAATATAATTTGTGCCAAATTTGGTCACACATGTTCTGTGTGTGTGTATGTGTGTGTGTGTGTGTGTGTGTGTATGTGTGTGTGGATGTGTGTGTGTGGATGTGTGTGTGTGTATGTGTGTGTGTGTGTGTATGCGTGTATGTGTGTATGTGTGTGTATGTGTGTGTGTGTATATGTGTGTGTGTGTGCGTGTGTGTGCGTGTGCATGTGCGTGTGTGCGTGTGCTTGTGTATGTGCGTGTGCTTGTGCGTGTGCTTGTGTATGTGCGTGTGCGTGTGCGTGTGCGCGTGTGTGCGTGTGTGTGTGTGTGTGTATTAACTGTTTCATATTTCACTGGCTAAATTCATCCATGGAGACAATCAACATACACTATCAATGTTTTATTAATTGTATATACAAGATGCCCAAGTTAAAGAGGAACCATTTGGGTTTCTTTGAACACATGTTATTATGTAAAGTGTGCTCGTGACTAGCGAGCATATGTGCACACCAACACAGGTGCTCTCGAGCACAAATGCAGCCGAGTAACACTATCACATGCACATGCGAACACGCATTGATACTGACATGCACGAATGCATGTGAGCACCTGCACGCTGACAGACATACCTACACAATCACCTGGCTCTCGCCCTCCTCCTCCTTTCTTACATCTCGGATTTATAATCTCAAAAAGAGATGAACAATTCCATACTTGTCAAAGCAACTTGAATTATAATCTGCAGTAATTGAACATCATCATATCATCCGGTTTATACCAATAGTTGTCCATGTCTCACAGCTTTCACACACTTTTTTTCATTTTAAAGTTACACAAGCTTACCGTCGGTGCAGCCAACTGTATGATGCGTTTGACTTCAGTGCAGAATCCACCAGGAAAAAAGCGTCTACCATGGTACCAAGCACCAACGCTTGCGTCCCGAGTCCCCTCCATGGCTGTTTCGTCTGGCTGATTGCTGATAAACCATAAGTCAGCCACAATCAAGCCATAACAGCAAGCAAAGGTCGGTTTTGAAGGACACACATATCCAGGGTGCTTTAAACATACAAGTAATATTCATCCATATATATATATTGTTACGGATCTCAGAGACGGCACTCCCCTTAGCAAGGGGGGTGGGGGGGGGGGGGTTAATCCCCTTGACCTGTTAAGCTGGCCGTCTCTAGTCCTGGTACTTATAACGCTCTTTTGCGGGGTGAAATTGCTCAGGGTTATTGGTCAAGGTGTTCTCCCGAATACCTTTACCAATCCCTCCGCAAAACAGGGAGACAAGTACGGCTCGAACCACGGACAAGATGGTATTTGCCGAGCGGTTTAGCAATCCGCAATTTGAGCCGTTAGCAATTGACTAACCCGATTCCGAGTGTTGGCCAAATCGTGCCACAGGTACTCAATGGGAAGAAGGGACTAAAGCGATCGGGGGAAAGAAGAAACCAAAGTAAGGAATACCAGATATTTATTAACTATGTACAAAACCAAAGAAGAAGAGGAAACGAAAGTAATATACAGTGAAGAAGAAGAAGAAGACACGGGTCAGCCTTAAGCAGTCTTATATTATCAATGCCCAAGACAGACAAACAGACTTACACGAAAGGGGAATAGCAGGGAGGAATGACTGGACGAAGGAGAAGGGTCCAAGTGGGACAGCAGGGCTGGAAGGTTCGGCAGGGCACAGCAAGGAGGTCCGCTCCAGGTCCACGCTCCGGGCTGGAAGCGAACAGCCAGCGGCAGCTTCACGTATTCGGTTTCACACACGGTCGGACAATGTCAATTGACTACTGTATTGTTGTCGCCGTCACGGACCCACTCTTCTGCCTCACGATCCAGCGGTATGCTCGCCTGGTACCTCCCTCATCTGCCGGATCACGTCTCTCTCAAGCAACTCTTGAACCCTCTCACTCAACTCTCAACCGTCCCTTCTCACCCAACTGGCCAAGCAGTCTCCCGTAGCCGCTTTTATTGCTCATGTTGGAATCAAGCCGCCGGCTCTTAGGACACGCCTACCGGTCGGCTCACCTCGGCCCTGGTTGATCTGTAAGGGCTTGCTGACTCCACCTCCGATGACGAGTCGACGTGCCACACCTTGTTCCGGCGGCTCCGCCACCTGCTTCCTCGGCTTGACCGCATGGCTAATGGCGGTTTGGGGCCAACAACCGCATCAAGGCAAGGAGCAGCGAACGCTGCTGGCAAACGAAGTACTGGGGCCTATCTTATTTGATTAATGCAACGCAGATTCAACTATTGGGAACAGATCCTTAACTGAAACACATAATAATGAAATAACTACGGAGAGGTTCGCTACGTGTTGTACATGGACTAACGAGGGTGCGATCTTTAACAAGCCAATTGATGGGGATATTTACAGGGGAACATTTATAAGGGAAACATTTACTAAAATTTACTAGTGAAGGTTCTAAAAACATTAACAATATATATATACAAGCTTGCCTCGGTTCGCGTCGTTACTGAGGAACGGGCTTATTTTAGCTGAGGCTAATGACTGTACCTGAGTTGCTGTGTTGTCATGATTTACACCAATCATAATACAAACAATTATTTTGCACAAATTTATCTGTTGTGTTTGTGATATTACATTTTTATAAGCAATTTAGGTTGAAGATTTAGGTTGAAAAAATATATAAAATTCAAAAAAGAACCCCTCAACACCGACATACAGGAGGGGTAGGTGCAGACTGGAAGTTTGGGACGATTACACCTCACCACCACGTAATTCAAAAAACCTCACCACCACGAACTGACCTTTATACTAATGCAAAGTGGGAGGAGAAAGTGGAGAGGGAGGAGCGAAGATGGGATTGGTTGCTCCAAAAAAATGGGAGGGGAGCAATTGGATTGGTTGAGCAAAGTGTAGGTAGGAGGGATGAGGGAGGTGGGGATTGGTGGAATGAAATATTGGGGTGGGAGGGGCAAGGATCGAGGGATACAATGTGATTGGTCGAGTGAAATGTTAGAGTGAGAGGGATATCCCGCTGAGTGAGGAGAGATTGAGGAATGCATATTAAAATATCGTTAATGAGGAAGATATGTTCTTCCTTTGTTCGCACCAGACTCTGCGGAGCCAAGACTCTCTCAATTCTGCTTGGAGACTTCAAGGACATGTGAAAGTCATTCACTTTATACATTTACTGATTCAAACTTTTAAATATCAAACTTAGAAATACCTGAATTTTGCAAGCACATCAAATTCCAAATCTGCATGTTATCTGTAATTCATTCATCTTTAACATTATTGTTTTCACAGGACCTGAGTGTTCTGCCAGTTGATGCCAGGGTTATCATACCATATTGCAAATTGACACAATAGTAACATGAGACTTAATAAGTCATGTTAAAACTTAAAACAGGCATGCAATTAAATAAGAAAGTCCTTAATTAATCAATAGGAATTCACTTCACAATTTGTCATACTTGAAAAACCATACGTAGTTTTGTCAAGATTTAAAACTCAGAAGTCCAATTTGTTGCATGCGGAACTTTGTTGCCTCAGGGAAATCACTCGGTAGCTATGACAACCACATTCTTTGTCAACCTGCAAGCTCATCTTTTCCCTCATAAAAGATCATTATAATATAATATATTGTTATGGATCTCAGCCGTCGGCGCTCCCCTTATCAAGGGGGGGTTAATCCCCTTGTCTTTTTATCTGGCCGACCCGCGTCCTAAGAAGTTATACGCTCCTTCCGGTCGGTATTAGGTAGGGTTATTGGTCAATTTAGTCCAAAATACCTAATTACGAACACCGACCGTGAAGCAGGGAAATAACTCCCGCTCGAACCACGGATATGATGGAAAATGCCGAGCGGATAGCAATCCGCGATCCGAGCCGTTAACAAAGTGCTAAACCCGATTCTGAGCGGTTCCTAATCGTGCCACATTTACCCAATTAGAGAAAAGACGAATGCGATAGGACAAGAGGAAACCAGAAAATAGGAGGAACAAAGATTGATTTATTAACAATGTACAAAGAAAGAAGAAGAGGAAATGAAAGAATGTACAGGATAGAAGAGGAAGTAGCAGCACACAGGGCAGTCTTATGGCAGTCTTAACTTAATACCCAGGACAAACATACACACACACACACACGGGGATTATAGATGGTTGATGGAACAGGTAGAGGGTCTGGCAATGGGGTCCAGGCTACAGTCCAGCAGGCGAAACACGGCAGGCAGCTCCGCGTATAGTTGAACGCGACCGGACAGTTATATAGCGGGGGGAAGCTGGTGTCCTGCGTATGTAATATGTGCACACTTGTGCCAAACGCCCTCTCTCTCCCCAATGTCCTCTTTAAGAAGCGCGCCCTTCTTCTTCTCAGTCCTTCTCCAAGCCACCCTTCCAACACGTCCTCTTTAACAAATGCCGGTGGATGAGTTTCTTGGTAAATGCGCTCGCTGGCAAGTCCCCCGCGCAGTCCTCCAAGCAGTCCTGTGAAAGGGCTTTGCGCTCGCCTTTATAACTCGCCAAGCGATCACTCCGCGAGCCCAAAACCACGCCTGCCAGCGATGTCCCTTCAGCCCTGGTTGGTTGGTGAGGGCTTACTGGCTCCGCCTTTGACGGCTGGATGACGTGGCCACACCTTCTTCTTGGCGTTCCACCCCCTTTTTCCGGGCCTCACCCCGTGGCCTATGGCGCGTTTGAGCGAGCTCCAACTCAAGGCAGCGAACGCTGCTAGCAAAGGCGCGTAACAAATTGGGAGGGGCCATGGGCAGACTGGAGGGCGCGTAATGGCGTCGCTTGGAGAGGGAGGTTGCAAACTGAACGGAATGGGGCCTACTTCTTATTTGATTGACACAACGCAGATTCAACTATTGGAAACACGGCCTTATCTAAAACACATACTAATGAAATAACTGGAATCCTATGGTGGCCTACGTGTTGCTTGTGGACTAACTAGGGGTGCTACTTTTAACCTTTAATGATGTTGAATTTATTTACACAAGTGAGGGTTCTCAAAACCGCAACACTGCACCCCCCCTTTTTCCAGGCTCGTCCCGAGCCGAGACAAAAGGGCTATCTTTTAAATTAATGTGACACTTAGGTGTGGTTACCCTCTACTTTTAACCTCACCCTGAGTGCGACAGTTTTAACACTAAATATGTCCCCCCTGCTGCGTTGCGTCCTACCTAACTGACTCACGCCCACAATTAACCGAATTACGGAATTGTCTTCAAACTACACATAGAGCTGGTGGGGAGCATTATTTACAAGACGACTATTATTTACACTACAACCCAGGACCTGTCTTTTGTGGGAAAAGAGAAAAGATGTTTTGATAAGAGGAAAATGCCATTGCCATGCACGGCACCGATACACCATACCTATATGTACAATAAATGCACCATAAAGCACCATCATGAAAATGCACCAAACATTTCAAAAATAATAAAATTATGTCTTCTTGCTTCTCTGCTGGGCCGATGTATCTTGGCTTGCTTGCTGGATCTTCTTGCTTGATGTTACTTCAATTAATAAAAAGGGCACACACCGCGTCCGCTTTTTTTATTCGTGGCCAGCAGGACCAACTCAGGTGGTCCACTGCTGGGCATAGATGCCACTTAAAACACAGTGGTCGGCAAGCCAGTTACCGCTGGCAACAATGGTCGGTCCAGGCAGAGGTGCCAGGCCACAGAACGTGTAGTCCATATGGTGCATCAGTGCAGGCAGGAGGCAGCAAGGGTGCGGGCACACAATCCAGGGCACCTGCAGACTCCCCTCGGACACAAAAGAACATGGTCCATGAGTGGAGAAGGAAGACAATCAGAGGTTAGCGAGGGGCAAGGGCGCAAGGGTACACATCAATGCAAGGCAATGCAAGATGAGGGGCGCGGGAGAGCGAGGCGAGAAAGCTCGTCCCTAGCATTCGTCACCCCCCATGTCACCTACTCTACCCTTGCCCCGACGCCGTATTTACACTTTTTACAAATTCGTCGCTACCGTCTTGTCTTTCCCATCCCCTAATACCAAATTCGTCACCAATCCCTCCCAAGAAGGAAGGGATGGAATACATACAATGTCAAACCCACGTCAAGATGCGTCTTCCATTCCAAACATTTGCCAAAATCTGTTGTGGAGTTCTATCACCTTGGTGAGTGGATGCGGATGGTGCGAAGAGACTTTCATCCTAGCTATACTTCTAAATGACATCAACACGTTAAACTACCCGGGGTTTTGCCCTGCCAATCCATTGGCCATCATTACACTATGCGGTTCTAGAAACCAATTCCCATTGACCATACTGTGGCACTCTCCAATTTGGGGTCTCACTCCCCCGATTTTTCTCCCTGTGCGCTCGCACAATTTCGGGGCTGGGTCGTGTGGCTCCCCTAGCAGGTTCTACTTACCTGCGCATCTCCGCCACTGAACGTCGCCACCCGAGCTTGCCTAGCTCCTTCACCCTAACCTACTTTGGGGAAGGCCCTCCTGGCTCTCTCACCCCACCACTGCCCTCCTTGGCATTGGGCAACCTGGGTCCTTCCCTTGGATCCTCGGGCCCCACTGAACTCTAACCTGGCTCCCAGAGCCTACCTGCGGCCTCACCTGGCCGACAGACTACCAGTGGCGGAGTGTTCAACCAACCATACGCACTAACAGGCCACACGCCCAGCCATTCAACACACTAATGCACCCATCCAAGCAGTACTCTGCTACTTCCCGCACCACAGATGTCAATATCCAACCACAATTTACCTACTCCCTCTACCTACTTTTAAACTACCCTCCCCGGGTATTCGTGAAGGGGGTCCATCCTTCCCTCATCCACTCCTTCGCACCATACACTCCACGCCACGTATTCCACACTACTCACTCCACACCATTCACTCCATACCACCAAGCTATCTTGCACACTCTTGTGCTCTCACCATTCATCCACTTGCACCCTATGCAAGGCAATCACTCAATACCTTACACTTGTACACAATACTCTGCTCATACAGTTTCACACACACACACCTTTCACGAGCATTGCCTCATTTCACCAGCACTACCAAGAACTTCCATTCGCAATGCCTCATTTCATCATGCTCACCACAAAGATTCTCATGCACACGGTGATTCCCACAATTACACACCCACAGCATCATTTAAGCTATCTACTCCCTTCTAATACTGGTGCGCCCCGTCATCCCTTATACGAAGCACTCCCTCGTCATTATCATCCAACTACTCTACTCTACGTCCCCACTACCTGTACAATTGTCACTACTTAACTCTCAAGTCACCTATGGTCATCTCTAGATCCTAACATTATCCTAACCCTCCCGGGCTAGTTTGTACTGCCAAACCCCATAAATCCTACAGCTCCTTTGCCCCCCCAAAAATATGATGTGAGGGATGGTAGATCTACCATCCCTCTACACCGTATACCATTCGCCATCACTATCACTATCCGTTCTCTGAACTATGAGCCTCTCGTGCGGGAATGCATTTTTACAGCTCGACTTCGAAAAGCCGGCTATGCGTGCGGATGGTCAGTCTCCTGTAGGTTGGGTCCGTCCGGCATTTTCGATTCTGGGGAGGAAGCATACTCGGGCCAAGGCTCCAAGGTCCATCTCGGCGCAGAACCTTGTGGTCTCCGGCCCGATGACCCAACCTCCCCCGGTCGGAGCACCGCCCCCGCCAGGGGGCGAAGGTCCGACCTGGCCTTTCTCCCCCGGAATCGTGCCGCTCGCCGCTACAACGCGGCACCGACCATACAGGGCGGAACCCGGCCCGAATCGTGCACGGCGCTCCATGCAGGAGCGCCGCGGAAAAGATCCCCGCCGGACCCCGCAGCACACAAAGAACACCACGCCCCGAGAGCTCACGTCGGCTATACGTCGGCCTAAGCACTGCCCCGGTCAGCGTCGATGCTCGAGTCGCCTTCTCACATCCACATGCGACTCTTCCCATACTCACACATCCCATACACTCCCTTACTACACACTCTTGCGCACATTCTTGCACACTCATTCTCCTTGCACACTCTGTTATCACACACTCCTCGGTTACACACCTCTCCTGCGCACACCCTGGCGCACTCCCCTCTGTTACGTACTCCGTAACACTCGTGGGTGTCACTCTGTTGCACACCCAATCAGCGCACCCTTACCCATGGGTGTGCACTCTTTTGCACACCCAATAACGCGCTCTGGTGTGCTCTCCCGCACACGCTCCACAACCAACTCACACTCCGTGTCACACTCTTCCAACGCACACTCTGTACCGCATTCATCACACATACACTCCGATGTGCATTCACTCTTGCACTCGGTAACACACTCAGTGTGTTATTTCATTGTTAACACACACATTTTCCTCACACTCACGCAATTTCCTCTCACACAGCGCACCACGGACCTCCTACGAGCACCCGGGTGACGTCTGGATCCCAAGCGCGCGAAAAATCCTTTCGCGCCAAACACTCTCCTGCCAAACCTCTTCGCGCCATACACCACCCTACTCACCTTGGCGCTTCCTCTTCTTCGCTCCTCCACCACCTGCAAACTTTCCATTTGGTTATGTAGCACGACATCACGATGCGAATCCAAACTTTGCGCGCATTCCATCTCCATCTCCAGTGACATAGATGTGAGCCTCACCACATACAAGGCTTTCATCCGCAGCTCAATGGAATACTGCTCTCCCCTCTGGGCTGGTGCTCCTGCCTCACACCTAGCTTGTCTTCACGCTGTTGAAACCAAAGCGTTCAGAATCATTGGAATCTCCCGCGATTACGCTATCTCCGAGGGCCTTTCACTTACTCACCGCAGGCAGGTTGGTGGTCTTTCCGTCTTCTACCGACTCCTCTCCGGCCTTGCTCCCCCAGCTCTCTCTGGGATCTGTCCCCCAAATATTCCTGCAGGTCGCACAAGATCTGCCTGCAACCCTCCTATGGTTAAACTGCCAAAATCAAGACTCTCTGCTCACCTTCACTCCTCTTTTCTCCCGCCTCTGGAACAAACTCCCTCACTCTCTTCAATCCCACTCCTCCCTCCAGGTCTTTAAAACGGCTGTTCACCACCATCTCTTATCTTCCCCAATCCAAAACCTTGATCTTTTCTACCCCCGCTAATTTCACCCCAAATCCACTTTTTTGAGGTGACTTTTGCTTTCTTTCCTGGAAGTCCTTGGTGTCCTTGCGTTTTATACCTATCCTGCCTCCCCCCAGGCCCTCTGCCTCCCACACATCTCCCGATGTCCCTGCCCTCAAATGTTGTGTTTGTGTGCTTCCTCCCCTTCTCTCCCCATCTTGTTGACCGCTCTTATTTTTATATACTTTGTTGACTTGTTTGTTTGATTTGTTTGTTTGATAAATGTTAGCTCTTTCACGAGCCTCGACTCTGTATACAGAAGAAAGAAAAAAAGAAAAGAAAAAAGAAAAAAAAAAGTAGATTTGAACATGGCCTTCGTCCAGTTGTAGTCGACTTGCCTCCTCACTCATCATGAGTGGGCAGCAAGTATTGATGTGATGTTGGTTGACCAGCAAGATGTGGAACAGAGATGCCAGATGCATCCACAACGATGTTAGGACCATGGTGTTCAAGTTGTCCATGGTCCATACCACGAGCCTCCAGCAGAATCGTGCACAGCTGTTGTGGAGGAAAAGCACCGCCATCCACTTACAGCTCCACGCTGGCTCCCCAGATGTTGGTGGAGTAATGACACACGTCACCGCATACAGTAGAAGTCGCAGGCAAGATATCGTCGTCCCGCAATTGCTGACGTGATGAATGTTCGAGGCATTCGAACAAAAGTAAGTGATCGCCTTTCTTCCATATGTTGCAGTGTGATCCAGGCAAATGGTCACATAAATTTTCCTTGGTGAAGGTAAGCATCCGTCTCCAATTTTACAAAGGAGAATGTCTTCATCATTCTTTGAGAAGAAGGAAATATGCCAAGATTAACTTCATTTTTAGCCACAAATTTTCTTTCTCGAACTTCTTCCCAATTCCGTTATCACTCCATTTGAGATGTGATAATAATAATAATAATAATAATAATAATACATTTATTTTATATAGCGCTTTTCAAGAAGCCCAAAGGCGCTTTGACAGAGTACAAAAAACAAGTGCAAAAAGACAAAAATCAATAGGTAAATAATCAAAGCTGGTCTTATCAGAAAGTGATCTGATCTTATCCTTTACTCATCCACATCTGAATCTGCTTTCCACACACACTGAATCAGATAGGGTACATCTTAACATGAAATCACCATAATCATGTATATATTATAACAGCTTCACATTTAACAATTTATTGTTTTCCTCAAAACATTCAAAAAGTTATATTCATTTCTATTCTTCTTCTTACACGAATAATATCCAAATCAGGTATGTATTTTCACTACTAAACTAAGAATAGCATTTAAAGTTGCTTTCAGGTTAATATAGTTTGAAAAATTAAACTCATGCAGTTATTTTAACACTACTCAAAGAAAATAAATGCATTAATCATGAGTGTATATGATTAAAATCACGAACAGGAATATCTAATTCCCAACAAATCTTGCAAACAAGCAAACTATGCATAATGTATTATTCTCATAGTTCCTCCCCACCTATAAATATATATATATATATTATTTTTTTTAACATGAGTAATTGATTCTATAGTGTTAACTACAAGTAAGTGATCTTCAAATGATACCCTACATTACTTTAATTTTCATGGTGTGTAACTTGTGGTGATATGAGTTCACTGATCTTGTAAAACTGACACAATTCATCACATTTTTTATTATGCCATTATCTTAACTCGACTGTACTCATTTACAACATTACTTAATTCAATCTTTTTATCTCCACATTCATGTCATCATAAAAAGTCATTCTATTTTGGGTCCATATTTGTTTCTATTCTCATCAACCTCCTATGGTTTACCAATTTGTTCCAAAACACTGTAACCAAAGGTTCTAACCAAGGCACTACCAAACTATTTCCAATTTGAACTTTAAATGCTAGTTAAACAACAATTCGAAGAATTAACTTCAAAAAGTCAACAAATTAATTTTATAAACAGATCTAATTTTCATCCAATAATTTTCCTTGCCAAATGTCATATTGTCACTTTAATAAACCTTCGAAAAATGTCTGCCAAATCAATAAATTCCCTTTTTACTTTACAAATATAACACAGCACAACAACATGCATTTTAAGGCCATTTTCCCTGCTAGAGCGGGGGTTAGCCTTGCGGTCCCCATGACAATCTTCTCCATTTTACCCTATTTTCTGCATCTCTCCTTGTTAACCCCCTTGCCCGCATTTCTTCTTCCACCATCTTTAGCCAAGTCTTTCTCGGTCTTCCCCGTCCTCTAATTCCTTCTACATTAACTTCCATCACTCTTCTCAACCAGTCACTTTCATCCTTCCTCAACACATGACCAAACCATCTCAACCTGTTCCTCTTCACAGCATCAATCACAGGCTCGATTCCCATCATCTTTTGCAATTCATCATTTGTCTTCCTCTCTCTCAACGATACTCTGCACATCCACCGAACCATTCGCATTTCCACCCTTTCCAGCCTTCGTTGCTGCTCTACGTTCATTACCCATGTCTCGCTCCCATAAATCATAACACTTCTCACACATGCAGCATACACCTTTCCCTTCAGCTTCAGCGACACTCTCCTCCTCATCAGCACGCCACTCAGTTCCCAAAACTTCTTCCATGCACATCTCACTCGAGCAACCGTTGCCGAGTCTGATCCACATTCTCCATTCAGCATGTCTCCGAGGTAGCAAAATGTTTTCACACCTTCCAGCTTCACGCTGTCTCCAAGATCCAACTCAACATTTCCTCCATCTGCAGCTCCCTCTGTGCACACCTTACATTTGAATGTAGCTGCCACACTAGTAAATGACCCTCTCAGACCACTACATTTTTGATGAACCCACTCAGCGCACATTGTACATTGAATGGACTTCACTCCAAACCCATCCTGCACACAGCACACGGCCACTTCCCAGTTCTTTCCACCTCACCACATGCTTTACCACTTGCCATCACCTTCGTCTTTCCGATATTCACCTTCAGACCTTTTGTCTCCATACATTCGTCCCACTTGTTCATCTTTTCCTTCATTCAATCCATACTTTCTGCAATCAACACCAGATCATCTGCATACAACAACTCCCACGGTAAACCCTCCTTTACGTTCTGAGGCAGCACCTCCATCACAGCTACAAATAGTAGTGGACTGAGTACCGACCCCTGATGCACTATCACCTTCACCTCAAACTCACCACTGTTCCCGTCCTTTGTCCTTACAGCTGTGCACGCTCTTTTGTACATTGCCATCACTACTCTGATCAACCATTCCTCCACTCCTAACTTCCTCAATGCCCATGTCAATACTTTGCGTGGAACCCTATACTATCGAATGCTTTCTCCATATCAACAAACCCAAAAAACAACTTCTTCCTCTTCTCCATGTACTTCTCCTGCAACTGCCTCACAATGAAAAGCGCATCTGTTGTTCCTCTTCCTGGCATAAATCCAAACTGCATTTCGTCGATCTTCACTTTCTTCCTTATCCTCCTCTCCAACACCCTTTCCAATACCTTCATTCCATGCTCCAATAACTTTATCGCTCGGTACGAGCCACACTCCAGAGGGTCACCTTTCCCCTTGTATAGAGGGACGAGGGTACTCAGTTCCCAAACCACTGGAATGCGGCCTTCTTTCACCACCAGATTACAGATCTCTGTCATTCTCTTCACACCCCAACTTCCTGCTGCCTTCAACATATCTCCCACAACTCACGTCGGCCCTCCCGCTTTTCCACTCTTCATTGCTTTTATCGCTTCCTCAACTTCCTTCTCAGTTATCTTCTCTGCCGGTCCTAAAACTGGGTTACTCTCTATGTTGCCATCCCATTCATTCTCTGTATTCAACAGCCTTTCCATATATCTTTTCCATCTTCCTTTAATTCCATCTGGGTCGACAACGATTTGTCCCACTTCATCCTTCAAGCAACGCACCCCCATCACATCACACCTCTCTTTCGCTATGTGCTTTGCAATCCTGAATACTGCTTTCTGACCCTCTTCCGAATCCAAGCGTTCTCCGAACATTTTCCTACATGCCTCCTGCGCCTTTGCTACCTCTTTCTTTGCAGCCTTCCTGGCTGCCTTATAACTTTCATGCTCTGCTGTTTCTGCTCCCGTACCCTTCGCCTTCTGCCACTCCTTGAACTTCTTCCTCTTCTCGTCAATCCTCTTTCCAACTTCAACATCCCACCACCATGTTTCCGAGTGCCTAGGTGGTCCTTTTGTCCATTGGTACTTCACCATTGTCCATTGGTATTGGCTGGTACTTCACCCACCGAGCTCTCCTCGCACCTTTCACCCTTATGTCGCAGACAACCAAGTGGTGCTGTGAAACAGCCTCCTCCCCCGGGATCACCTTTGTGTCCCGGAGGTGCCCCCTATCTTGCCTACGCACCATCAGGTAGTCAACGGTTGTCGTCGACCCACCTGACGTGTATGTAACAAGCTTATTATCCTCTTTCTGGAACTGAGTATTACAAATCAACAAATCAGCTCCATCAGCAAACTCCAAAATCCTTTCACCTTCTCCATTTCTCACACCATATCCGTAACCCCCATGAACTCCCTCAAAACCATCCATACTCCTTCCCACATGTCCATTCAGGTCTCCTCCCACCACAACAACTTCCTCATCTTTCACGTTTTCCATCAGCTTCTCTATCACACACCAGAACTTGTCCTTCTCTTCATCGCTTCGACCAACCTGCGGAGCATATCCCGAGATGACGTTCACCAAGAGCTTTCCAATCATCATTTTCACCATCATCAACCTATCACTCACTCTCGTCACACTCACCACACTGTCTACAAACTCCTCAGAAAACAGGACACCAACACCATTCACGCCCTCCGGGCACCCTTGCCACACAAACTTGTATTTCTGTCCCTGCCTACCCTTCACCATTCTCACACCACTTCCCTTCCATCTCGTCTCTTGCACACAACATATGTCCACTCTTCTTCTGACCAATACTTCCACCACTTCTCCTGAGATCCCTGTCATTGTCCCTACATTCCATGTCCCAAACCTCAGAAATCGATCTCCACTTTAGGCTGCACCCTGCCCATATGTAGTTGTAATTGTCATGAATCTCTTTTTGAGGCAATGTTTTTATAGCCGGATGCCCTTCCTGACGCCAACCCTCTTAGTCGTCTCTTACGACACGCAGGGATACGGTGTACCTATTCTGACCAGGGTACACACTGGGAAACGTTTAAAACATGGAAATTCTGGGGGGGGGGGGGGGGGGGGGGAGGTGGCAGGCGGTTTTTACTTTACAAATACTCATCTGTAAATTACATATTCAATTACAGTTTCTCCCAATTTGTTTGGCCTAAATGGCCGCAAAAGTGGCTGCCAACACGCAGTACCTTTTTTATCTACCAAGCAAGTATTCCTCCACATAAGACCTCTACCAAACTTTAAAAATCTGGGATTTCTGATTATATGGATGCACACTCTCAGGACATTTCAGGCTGCTGTTAACAATCCACTATGATAAATTAATTCCTTTACCCACAAATAAATTACGTATTCAAATTGAGGATGTTATCCCTATCACATTCATTTATAGTGTAGCGGTTACCGCTGGATGCACACAATCGCCTTGCACCGGCCAGAACACGGCCAGACGCGCCTCTCCCGGGCATGCCCGGACTCACTGTTCCCGGGCACGCCCGAACCTCCCGGGCACGCCCGGTCTCGTTTTTCCCGGGCATGCCCGCTCTCGCCTTTCCAGGGCTCGCCCAGAGCGTCCGGGCATGCCCGCTATCGCCTTTCCAGGGCTCGCCCAGAGCGTCCGGGCATGCCCGCTATCGCCTTTCCAGTGCTCGTCCAGAGCGCCCGGGCACGCCCAGCCTCGACTTGCCAGGCCGCAGCCAAACACGCCCGGGCAGGTCCAGACTCGCCTTTCCAAGGCTCGCCCTTGATACCCGGGCATGCCCGGTATAGCTTTTGCCGGGCAAACTTCCCGACATAAATGTGTATATATATTGCTGCCCGATAAACGGGCTTTTCAGAATACCTGAGCTGTTTTGTTTCAATAAAGCAACTCGGACGAATTCCGTCTTTGGTCACGTCAATTTTTTCGACTCGCGTTGGAGCGCAGTTCCTTCAATAGATTCATTGTTTTACATCTGTCTTTCAACTGCTGTAAGGAAGAATAATAGCTCTTATAAGTCTTTGTAATATCTCACTTAATTTACCCAGCATCTAAGAATTATTTACTATCCATTCTCCTTATGTTAAGCAGTGACTTTGTTTAAACTCCAAAGCTTAATTTGATGAATCCCATGTGTAGAACCACCACTTATTCAAACCCCTACTTTTTTATGTTGTAGAAAATATCCAAGTAAGTGTTATGTCCCCTTAACTGTTTCTCATCTATTTCTATGCAACTAGTGAGTACTAATGACACCAGTATGCCAATATAGGTGTTACAGATTATCAAAATATGTTGCAGGTACACGTAACATCACGTTCTGAGTTTAAACCACGTAACAGCGCGTTCATGTCTGCCCCTTGGTTTAAGATTCACAATGCATTCCGTTTTTAAAAAACTCACAATAGTTCAATTCAGCAAGATTTTCTTTACTATTAATTAATGGCTGCTTATAACTCAGCACATCAAATATTTATATTCCATCTGCCTTGACAAAAGAGATAATCTTCATAATCAAATTATGTTGTTATTTTATTTTACGGATTCTCTAGATATTTAATCCCATCCACATGAAACTATCTATTTTAAGACAGGCACACTGTCGGTTTCAACAATCTTTTGAGATTGACACACAAAAAAAACAAAAAAAAAAACACAAACATTGACACACAAAAAATACACAAACTCATGCATTATGTATATTTGTTTGCATTGGAACCATTAATTATTTGCAGATCAAGATGGGTGTCAATTTCATAAAATGTGTCCCTCATTTTTAAAAACACAGATACACAAACAGACAAAAAAAAATTAATTCTTAGAAAACCCCTACAATGTCCACAGTGAAATCACCCTTTTGTTTCGCACATTAACTTATCCAAATTTGACAACACACCCACTTACATGTCAGTCGACCACTGACCTATCAATCATGTAAAACAATAGTCCAAAATTCCCACCTGATGATCATGTGACTCTTGTCACTTGGTTCCCCAAAAAAAATTGCAAAGCAATTGTTCCAAACTTTGTAAATTGAAAAATTGTTTTGCCCAAAATGCTCCCCAAAACCACATTTATAATTGGCAAATATGAGACTTCCAGAATTAACTCTAATCCTGGATCTTTTAATTCAACGTTCGCAAAATTCCCATAAAATCGTCACGTATACTTGAAATAATCGCTTGTTATCGCCAAAAAAAATCGCATAGTCGCTAATAATCGTTAATGAATGTACCATTCTTCGTTCTGTTCGTTCCTTCGCTACCATTAGTGCGAGATAAAAGATTTCTACCATTATTTATAATGGGAACCTCAATTTCATCTGTTCCAGGTGCGAAAAGTTATAAACAGGACATCAAAAATGTCACCTCCAACAACGTACAATCGTGAAACATATACAAATATACAAGTAAGGTCGACCATAATTTACATAATGATACAATATTATACCTCCATTGCAGTGGATCTTCATGAAAAAAAAGCACAGCACCATTACTAAAGATAAAGAAAGTCTCTTGTGGATCTTTGGCCTTAAAAAAGGAAATTCATGGCACCTTTACTGAAATGTTCCAGGGCTTTCCGCATACCTTGAAGAGGTAGACCTTGTGGTGTTGCCCACCTACCACATTTCTAATAAGTATAAACACAATTGACATAAACAATACTGTTACAAATCTCCATATTATCTTCATAAAAAGTAGCACAGCACCATTACTAAAGACCAAAAATCTTTAGTGGATCTTTGGCATTTGATCAATTAACTATTATATTGCTACTAAGAAAAAAATGAATCATTCTTGTTCCGAAGACTGCTCAGCCACAAGAAGCGTCGACAGTTGCTCATTTTAGTCTAGTAATCTAATCTGTTGAGGCCAATCATCATTTGGGATCTACAGCAATGAAGGCCTAATCGTTATCTAAGGTACGGGTAAGCACTGGTACCCTTGATCTTGGTTTTTCCCTATGAAATAGTCTCCTATATGAATATGGACAACATCGTCTCCAGTGTCCCATATTTCCACACTTAAAACACCGTAACCTGTATGTTGCGTCTTCTAAAGTTGGTAAGACAGTCGTTCTTCATTGGTGACTCCAGGAAGAATCTCTCCAGCTGTCAATTGATGATGGCAGCTGAGTCCAGGAACACCCCCTTTTTGTACCACCGTTTCACCAACAGATCCCCAAACTGATCAGACAGGTAAATGACCACAGATAGGTGGGGAACCACGTATCGGTCCCTCGTCACCAAAGCCAAAACACCTTTGCAGAGGCCAGGTAATTGCATTCCCTGTTAAAGAATCACCAGATGTTAAGCACATACGTATTATACATATATTTGGAACCTTCCTTTTCCAACTTACCACCTTGGTCATTCTTCAAGGTATCTTCACATTAATAATAATAATAATAATGCATTTATTTTATGTAGCGCTTTTCAGGAAGCCCAAAGACACTTTGACAGAGTGCAAAACATAATGCATAGCAAAACATAAAAACAATTGCAAAAAAAGAAGAATCAATAGGGAAATATTCAAAGCACAAAGGAGGGAGAAGGAGAGGAGATAGTCAGGGGTTAGATGCTGTGGGTTAAATGTTGAATGCAGTGTTGAACAGGTGGGTCTTGAGTGATGTTTCGAATGTGGTGAGTGAGGAGGAGTCTCTGATGGTGTGAGGTAGCGAGTTCCAGAGGGTGGGAGCAGCGATGGAGAAGGCCCTGTCCCCCCAGGATCTAAATTTGGTCCGGATGGGGGGGGGTCAGGAGGTTGGTACCAGCAGAGCGGAGGTTGCGGGTGGGAGTGTGTCTGGAGAGGAGGTCAGCCAGGTAGGATGGGGCCAGGTTATGGGGCCAGGTTATTAACACGAATATTCTGATTCCACATTTATTTCACAATGTGGATTGTATCACATTTTTTACCAAATTATCTTCCATTCAAATCATAAAGCAAAAATCAAAATTCAAATCAAAAATGAAATCAAAATCAAAAAATGAAATCAAATCAAATCATCATCTTCTATCAAAAAAATCTTCCCCCCAAAAAATCAAGTTTATTATCACAATCTTCTGATTTCAACTTAAGTATGTCAATGCTCCCTTTTTAAGAATTCACTTTTAAACCAATTAAAAGACAACATGCATAATCCCTTTTCCGATTTGGTCCAAATTCAATTTTGAAAACCAACTCAAAATGTTCGGCTAAAAGTTCTAACCAATGAAAAATTATTAACAATTTAATTCAATTATACTCAGATTATGATTGAAATTTATAGTTATTTTCCATTTCAACTTCTGATGTCCACTCTAATCCATTTCCCTATCAAATCTTACAAAGGAGCCTGGAAGAGAATGTAAAATCAAAAGCTTTCTTAAAAGAAGAATAATATGTTGTTCCAAACCCACAACAACAAAAAAAACATCAGCCAAAAAAATCCTAATAAAACTCAATAGAATACCATTTAGCTCAATACAGCCTGATTCCTCATTTCACAAGTAGGAAACACAATGCCGCTTCTTGTGGGCCCTCCAAGGAGCAAAAATATGCTTCCCACTCATCCTATTACCTCCATCAAAAAAGAGGATATTACATTTAAACCCGTATGCTTGTCTGTCTGCACAGATTAATTTTGATTTTCTCTACATTCGTTGATACGAATGACAGAAAACTTCCATCACAGGTGCAACATCACCTGTACAATTTTGTAAAATCATAATCATGTCATTGATGACATGGGATAGGCACCATAATTGTTTTAAAACAACAATCCTAAAATCACTGAGAAAAATCCTGGCAAAAATCCACAATCCCTGATTGCTGTGTCAATGGTAATATTACCTACATAACATATCAATACTGATTTATAATAAAACAATAAAATGAAGACATAACATCTCATGGCAAGGGGCAATGCCACCTCATGACATGCCCGATGGTTCAGGGAAAACAATAACGTTTACCTGCAGGACATATTTCCACCCAGGCAAAACCTACCCCAGTCAGTTCAACAAAACCCCCAAAAAACCTGTATAACACTAATCCGGACCACACCCTACCATCTACATTGTTCACAAACCACCCACCAGCCTTTTTGGTGGGGTGAAGGTGGGGGGGGGGGGGGAGGGGAAAAATGGATGATGAAAGGGATAAATTGCATCCAACACCAATCCATGTTGAACAAGGAAGGAATTCATAGATTACATGCATCAGCATATTTTTTAAACAACTCATTCGAACAAACGAAGCATTCAGATTTCATATTTTCAAATTCAGAATCCGAATAAATTTTCAAAGCATGGATTGAAAACATTATTGGGTAAACACTTCATTTCATTAGCTCTTGTATGAGCCTCAACCCAAGTGAGTTCAAGTGAGAAATGAAGAGAGAGGTAGGGGGAGACAGAAAGATTGAGAGGGAGAGAGGGGGAAAACAAAGAAGGAGAAAAAACAGGAGAGATGATCTCTGATAATACTGATGACAGAAGACAGGTGTGATAACATAATGATATCACAAACATCAACTCGAATTAAAAATGAATTAATGTAGCAATGAGCGGAGACAGACAGAGAGACTCAGTGACGAGGAAGGGAAAAAACCCTCGACAGGAGAAAGACATCTGCATTTGCATCCCGGGAAACATTTGCTACTTAGAAGCATCTGCTGCTTAAAAGCATTTGCTACTTCTTTAAAAGTAAGGCACAGTTTCAAATCAAACATCAAACAGATCTGTCAAACAGATCAAAGATCATCATCATCATCTGCAAACAGATCAAAGTGTCATATTTCACAAAGAGCGGGGGGTGGGGGGGAAGGGGGGCGGGGAGCTGGCGGGAGGGAGGGGGGGGGGGAGGACAGGTAATACAGGTAGATTGGGAGAAGAAGAAGAAAAAAAAGATGAGGAAAAAAACAACAACAACACTGGTGATTATTTGCTCCATGAAAGCATTTGCTACCTGGAAACTTTCAAAACACATACATCCTGACCCCAAAGGGGCACAATGCATGGGCATACGATGTTGTCAACAACTAGGTCACAACATAAAACAGAGATCCGCAACATCCTGGCCAATTAACATGTCCGTACTCGCCACCCGACGTTCTTCTACAATGACATTGTACACGGTACCACAACAACGATTCTTTTCTCAACCACATTTCCAGCGAAGATGACGTCGCTATATTTCACACCCTACCTCCCTGGAACAGCTGGTGGTCCTCCGAGAGATGCATTCCGATGTTAAATCACTTCGGCACTTGAGCACTCAATCGCCAAAAGCACTCAAATTTAATGTCCAAAAAATCGCATGTTCGCTCCAAATTTCACCAATCACGTGCGCTGTTAAATCACTAAGCAGCACGGTGACCACTTCTGATGCCAATAACCCCATGACCTTGTCAGTCAGACCACAGACCACAGGATAAATATTCTATTTAAAAGTTTATAAAAACCTCCTATCTACTTTACAACACCGTCAGGTTGTGGTTAACATCTCACACCAAACCACCACAACTCGCCGCAGGTGCACCCGAGCACACCCGCGACCCCCCCCCCCCCCCCACCGAAATCAGTGTTTCAGAAACATGCCTCCATGGACCGCCAAAAAGCCAGGCAGACACAGGGACACACAGACACAGCGACACACAGACACAGGTCAGAATTCTGAACAAATTCCCAATTCCTGCCCTAATTTCTGTTGCAAAGGCAACAGCAGCCCATCGAGTGTAACCCTCCCCAAGAAACCGCTTCATATCTCCCTTCATTCAACGCATTCCACGATCCCAAGTTGGCCCAGTTCAAGTCCCTGTCATGCCGTTGAATTAACACTCAGTGGGTTGACTCAGCCTGTCATCCTTTCAAGGTTAGCAAATTAACTCTGACCTCATTCCCATGCGAGCAGAACCTTTTCATCTGCAAAACTTCACAGCCTTTCGTGGGAGGCATGCTCTACCATGCAGCACGATCTCTACCTGGTGCACACCTCCTGCACTGAAGAACCAGCATATGTCACTGTTCCTCTTCTTCTTGGACCGACGAGCCTCAGCCTGGTCCGATAACAGCTTCTTGCAAGCCTTGTCCACCTTCAGCTTGTGGATGTGCTCCATCAGTACACGCTTGTTCTTGAAAACGTTTCCCTTCGCCTTCTGGTACGGCATGTGTTACATGTGTCGTTCAATCTTCTTGGCTTCGTGGAACTTCCGTAGCAGATGGCGCAAGATTCTCATTCGACGCATCCACACCACCTACTCGGGAATGCGGGCATTGGCTGTACCCTTTCGTTTACCATGGCCCATGTGACGGCCCTTACGCCGAGCCTCCAACATCTTCCGGCACCGAGCACGCGAATGTACAGCCACTGGCTTACGGATAATAAGGCCATCTTTCACCAACTTGCGAATCTGCTGCCTGGAGTTTGCGTTCGCAATCTCGTTGGTCTCATTGGGGTCCAACCAGACCTTCTTCTTGCCACAGCGCAGCACGCTGGTCTGTGATAATCTCAAAACGCAAGATATTACGCAATACAAGGCACGAAATAAACAGATATTTGATAGACTGCACGGATTAGTCGATGTTGAGCGCTTGTGTTCATTGGCTGTCTATCACAGCGTGTATGTAATCAGTCGGCGTTCGCTCGCTCGCTCGTTAAATGGACCGTGGAGCTCAGGGCTCCGCCAATGAAATGCAGGTGTCTCTCTCACCGCAATTTACACGCCAAAGCGCACATTTAACCCCATGTTTGATCGCTGAAATGCAAAATCATGTTCGCATACACACACACTATGTACGTATAAGTGTGTCAATCATGCATCAAGTGCAATTGGGCGCGCGTTGCACACTCTCGGGTGAGCGAACATCAGAATCTATGAGCCCTGTGTCACGCGTTCGACCATGCGCACTGTACACCGGTACGTGTAAATTTGAGCATGTATATGAACCGTGTATTATGCATCGCGGGCTCAACGATTACAGCTATGAGAATGCTGAATAAACTAATCGCAAGATATTACGCCTACTAAAGTCATGAATTGGCAGGAAAAACACAAAACACGAACACGAAAGCATGAACAAACCCGCGCACATGGAAACGCGACGTGGCCCACTTCCCCATTGTCAAAATTCGTCCAAATTCAATCACACCAGGTTCAATTTGCAGACACTTTGCCGAAGACCAGAAGGATCATCATATTGTGAGAAACAACCTTGTTCTCACCAAATTAGTGCCCCGCCCACCACGTCACGTGACCTCCTTTCAGCCTCACGCGATTGGGTGGCGATTCGGCACGCGATTGGTGGACGGTTAGAGAGCCGGCCGCCATCTTGTGCGACGGACGTGGCTCGAAGGCGTCGAGTGGAAAATAGCAAAAAGGGGATTTTTTAAGCCTCACGACAGCCGAGTTGTGCTGATTGTTTATCGTTCTGTATTGTAAGAGTGAGTAACTCCGGAAGAGAACGAGTGATTCCCGGATATCGTAGATTGGAACTGTGAGTCATATTGCCTGTGTCGTGTTTGGAGCTTCTGGTGCCGACAGTTCCTGCAGGCTTTGTGCTGTGTATTCCACTCTGTTACCATCCATTGTTTTTGAGATCGAGCCAATAAATCATCGTGCCTACCCCTAGAGGCCGGTTAAAACACAGTTGTGTTTATTGAGTTCTCTTTGTCCACCCCGTGGACTACTTGAAGCCCGGACATTAACGTCAGTATTCCGTGCTGGAAGCCTTTAACAGCCGGGATAGCGACAAATGGGTTGCTCGTCCAAGGATTATTCAAGTAAGAGACATTCGAACTGAGACGGGAATTCTGCAGTGGACGACATCTTCCTGCATCTGCTCATCGTTTCCTCACCAGCAGACGCCATCTTGGAGGAACTTTCTCACCAGCAGACGCCATCTTGGAGGAACCTTCTCACCAGCAGACGCCATCTTGGAGGAACCTTCTCACCAGCAGACGCCATCTTGGAGGAACCTTCTCACCAGCAGACGCCATCTTGGAGGAACCTTCTCACCAGCAGACGCCATCTTGGAGGAACCTTCTCACCAGCAGACGCCATCTTGGAGGAACCTTCTCACCAGCAGGCGCCATCTTGGAGGAACTTTCTCACCATAGGACGCTATCTTGTGTGGTACTTCACTACCGGATAAGTGAATAGTTTCCGGATCCCTCCAAACAAACCGACAAAAAAAAAAAAAAAACAAACAAAAAAAACGTGAGTTATTTGTACGTTGCATTTTTCTCATTGGCAATTTGATGTGCGTTGGTGATATTGTGTAGTTCGTGTCGTATTTCCCCAACAGAGCGTTGTGTTTGAATTACGTGTACCACCCCAATATTGTTTGCCTCCCCTGGGTGAATTGCCGTCCCATGTGGTGAAAGATATTGCTGAAATATTTCGATCCAGCCTCCTTTTAGACTCAGTGTTTTGTGCCTTGTCTTATGATAACTCGTAGCCAAGCTATGTCGACCAGAGAAGTGAGAGTTCAACCTGATCATGTTGACAGTCACGTGGGTGGCGATGTGAGCGACGCAATCAGCCTTGACCCGGTCACTAAACCCGATATGTTAGGAAGCGATCCCATCATGACTAAATGCATGCGTTCGACCTTCTGGACCGGGCTGACTCCGGTTCAACAACTCGACATGTATAACAGGGAGAATGACAGGGCAGAGGCAGAGCGTATTAAGCGAGAAGACCGAGAGCATGCGGCAGCAGAGAGAGAGCATGCGGCAGCAGAGAGAGAGCATGCGGCAGCGGAAGCTGAACGCGTCAGAGAGCATGAGTTGCGAATGTTGACTGAACGACTGCGGGCAGAGGTGTCTGCTGCAAGCGTCCCGGAAACTGTTCATGTTCGTTTGCCGGACTGGACGGGAGACACGAAGCCAGAAGCGTATCTGGAGATGGCGGAGAAGTTGTTGGCTTCCGGTGGCATTGATGAGAGCTTGTGGGTCGGCCATCTTGTTAGCCATCTATCTGAGAAGGCGAGGGAGGTATATGCGAGGATGGCAACCGAGGACGCAAACAAATACAGGAAATTGAAGGCCGAGATTTTGAACGCCTATGCGGTGTCCGCGTGTATTTATAGGCGTAATATTTTCAGTTGGACTCGTCAGTCCAGTCAAACCTATGAGGAACATTCGCGGGTCTTGTTGGAACAGCTGCAGAGATAGTTCAAGGGGAGCAAGGTTGAGTTACCTCAAGCGGTTGCGGAACTCCTGGTGCGTTACCGTATCGATCAACAGCTTCCGCCTGACTTAGCGTTGTTTCTTGTCGACAAAGACACTGTTTCCTTGTCAGACTGCGTCAACCTTATTGATAAACATGTTTTGGCGTGCAAAATGTTGCAAGTCACGCAGTCGCGTCGTAAGACGGAGGATTCTGCGATCAAGACCGCCCCCCGTCTGCCCGGCGGCTGGATCAAGGGGAAGGGTTCTCCGATGCCCTCCACTGGTGGCGGTCGCGAGCTGCAGGCCAGGGCACGGCCCTGGTGCGATTTCTGCAAACGCGTGGGGCACGGTGGAGACCGCTGCTTCTCTAACCCAGCTAGTCCGGCCTACCGAGGCAACCCTGCTGTTAAATCGGAGGGAGGTCAGTGGAGGTCATCAACTGGGCCCTCGCACACGACGGTGGCATCGGTGACAGAGGTCACTGCCACCGAGGCTAATTCCATTCATCCTCTGTATCAGGATTATTCAGGGACAGCCTTAGTGGGTGGCCCTGATTCGGTGCTGAAGTTTGAGGCCCAATACCTTCGGGATACTGGGGCGACACTGTGTGTTCTCCGGGCGGGGGTAGTTCCGGCCTCTCAGATGCGTTATACCGGCGAGTCTATCATCCTTCGGGGCATTAACCAGGTTCCTGGCCGGTATCCCCTTGCCCTCCTCGAGGTCCGGAGTGACATTTTTACGGGTCCAATGACCTGTGCGGTGGTACCCTACTACCCGGTACCCGGGGTCTCCTTGCTGATTGGCAATGATGCCATGGCCAGGGAGGAGTCATTGACTCTGACCGGTGGGGTGGTCACTAGATCCCAGAGTAAACAGGCGGAGAGAGTGGCGGAGTCAGACATATCTTCACTCTGGCCCGAGGAGCCTAGCGCCTCGACTCCAGTTCCCGACGGTGACGTTGCGTCAGTTGAAGTCCACCCGAGCCTCCCGTCAAGCCAACCTCAGGTGCCGTGCTCCTCAGGGACCGCTCCCGCCTGTAACACGGGGACCCCAGCTACGTGTTCGCCGGTCGGCGAATCCGGGGAGGAGGATCAGTCCTCCGAGGCGGTTAGCGACCTCAGTTCTGGGCCGGAAGTCACTCCCGCATTGTCTGCGGTAACCAGTTTAGTGGAGGATCAGCACTTCGATCCCACCCTTGCCATCCTCTGGGAAATGGGAGACGACTCCGAGCTGGGCCCACAGGCGGAGAAGGGATACCGGTTTTGGTGTTCCTTTATTCCTCCCGAAAGAGACTTGCTCCTCGGTCCGTTGTCCCTCCTGTAAACGCTTCCCCCAACTTGAGTTGGCCCCCTTGTCTCTCTATTGTGCTTTGTGTGAAGTGTAACTCTTGTGGGGTAGATATTAATGTGGTGTATTGTGTTTAATATTGTGTTGTGGATAAACCTTGTTCATTGTATAAGCCTGTTAACGATTACCGTCATCATATTGCCATGTGATTTGCACCTACTACAAATACTGGTTTCAAAACGCCGTCTATCCGACGGGTTTTTTACTTAGGTGGGGAGGACTGTGAGAAACAACCTTGTTCTCACCAAATTAGTGCCCCGCCCACCACGTCACGTGACCTCCTTTCAGCCTCACGCGATTGGGTGGCGATTCGGCACGCGATTGGTGGACGGTTAGAGAGCCGGCCGCCATCTTGTGCGACGGACGTGGCTCGAAGGCGTCGAGTGGAAAATAGCAAAAAGGGGATTTTTTAAGCCTCACGACAGCCGAGTTGTGCTGATCGTTTATCGTTCTGTATTGTAAGAGTGAGTAACTCCGGAAGAGAACGAGTGATTCCCGGATATCGTAGATTGGAACTGTGAGTCATATTGCCTGTGTCGTGTTTGGAGCTTCTGGTGCCGACAGTTCCTGCAGGCTTTGTGCTGTGTATTCCACTCTGTTACCATCCATTGTTTTTGAGATCGAGCCAATAAATCATCGTGCCTACCCCTAGAGGCCGGTTAAAACACAGTTGTGTTTATTGAGTTCTCTTTGTCCACCCCGTGGACTACTTGAAGCCCGGACATTAACGTCAGTATTCCGTGCTGGAAGCCTTTAACAGCCGGGATAGCGACAATATACACAGGCAGACTTCTCCTCCCTTGAAAATTCACCTGGACTTGTCCGGACTGCTGCTGACCTCCTCCAGCGTTGCAACCACGTACGGCCACCACTCATTGTGACATATTTGGAGACCTCTCTTAGCCAAAAACTCAATGAGCCTCACTCAATTTAAATAGAGATTTATTACTAACTTTGCAAAGAGTATTTACACGAAACTAAAAACATGACGCGTCGTCGCGCCGTCTCCCTTCTTCCTTCTGCTTCCCTCTTCTGCTCATATAGCCTTGGAGCATTTTCCTTAAGTAGATCTCTGTTACGTTGATGTAATTCGATTGGAATTTAGAGGTCAACACAGAACTTGGTCGACTCTGTCTTCTTGCTGCCAATGCCCATCTGGTCTCTATTCTGGAGCCACTTAAAGGCTTTACAAATGATGCTATCGCAGGCAAAGGAGAAGAAACCCATTGACAAATGCATTAGCCCTGGGCTGAGTCAACACTCTGCCTTTGGGCTTCTCCACTTAAGGGCAAAAAGGTTATTCACAGATGTCCCCTTATCGCTTCGGTTCCATTCCCAAGGCCTTGCTCACGCTGCGAGCCTTGAAAACCCATTTTACACAAAATTCACATCGAAATGCAATTTAACCGTTTTTAGCAATATTGACATAAAATGTAAAATTATATGAATATATATATATTATCCCACAGTCCCCATGACAATCTTCTCCATTTTCCCCTATTTTCTGCATCTCTCCTTGTTAACCACCTTGCCCGCATTTCTTCTTCGACCATCTTTATAGTAGCCATATATTAGCCAATCTGTGAAAAAATTTAAAAGAAGCTAGTTTCAACTGATTTTGGTGGGTATGGGTATGGACAACTTCCAAAAAAAAGTAAGGAGGGATAGGGGTTGGGGAAACCTTTTTATTAGAGGTCAAAGGTCATTGACCTCTGCCTAAATCATATAAAATTGTATTTCAGCAACAAAATATGGTATATAGATGATCTTGGTGTCAAAATGCACAGGATTACGAAAGAAGATGACATAAGATAATTATTGACCCTTGGGACCAAATCCTGACCTCTGAAAATGAGGTCAAAGGTCAAAAAAGCTTTTTTATCACTAAAATGTCATATTTATAACAGGAAAATTACCATATTATATAAAAATGAGCAAAAAAAAAACCGAAGAGGTTAATTTCAACTTACGTGGTGGATATGGGGGTTATTATTTATTCCAAGAGCAGAGGGGGAGGGGGAAATTACCTTTCTTGGGATCAAATGTCATTGACCCTAGACTAAAACACTATATATTGCATGAATGAAGTCTTTGTTTTGTCTTCCTAGCTAGCCTACATGTACCTTGACTACCCCAGTGCAGTGAGATGTCCCAAAAGTTCCCTGAGGCCTTTGGAACAATACTTTAAAATAACAAAATTACCAGGATGGATATATGTGAAATATGTAGTGAGGACTTTTCAGAAGCAGGAAAGCTACAGAGGTTGTACAGAAAGGGATATGAGAATCTAATAGAGCAGTGTAAGACTTATCAACAACTCTTCATTATTGGAGCGATTGGAACAAAAATGGAGTAGCAACACTCCTATGACAGTCCATCGTAGATGCCGAACCCTTTTCATGCAAAAGGAGCCAGATGTTGAGGAGCAAGAGCATGCGCCAAGACCAAAGCGACAAAAGGTGTCTCAAGCAGTAAATGATGACAAAGTTGATGGTAAGATAAAGTAATTCTTTACTTGATTCATGTAAATTTCATTAAGATTCCAAGCCCATACCTGTTTTATGTTATTTTGTTTGAATTTTGAATGTTTGAAGTTAGTATGGTGATTTACATGGGATGGCAACTAACTTTGTCCATGTTTTCATGTAATGTTTTCAGGCCAGGGTTCTACTCGATTTCCGTACAGTGAAAGATGTTTCATATGCAATGAGGACATCCATTTTGATGACCCGGGATCCACCCGGGATCCACAATGAGGACATCCATTTACTGATAGTAGCACAGAAATCATTCCACATTTCAGTTACTATTTGTGGAACATTTACTTATCATCTTAGCTATGTAAAATAATATTTCATTTTTCATTTCAGGTAAAAGACCCCAACACCATTACTTCGCTGTCTAGTGGAGTAATAACTACCGACAAGTCAATTGTCAACTGTGATGATGCAGTGAGGATATGCCATGAAATGCAAAAGGATCTTGATAATGAGTCACCGGTTAAGAGCATGAAGACAGCAAAGAAATGCAAAAATCTGGCTGAACTTCAGAAGAAAGTAAAGGTAGGCGACAAGAGGATCTACATCGAAAAGACACTTCTTTTCAATAGACTGATTTTCATGGCAGAGAGAGATGAAGGGATCGAACACATGTTCAAATTTGAGCTGACCCCGGTCCCAACATCTCTCTTCACAATGGATCGCATGATGAGAAAACCCAAAAAGCATGAATTTGGCAAGATGCTCAAGGAAACAGCTACAATACTTGACGTGGACATAAACAGCAAGATGCATGTTGTTGATGGAGGGTGGCTACTTCATCAGGTAAAGTGGTCCAGCGGTGCAACCATCAAGACTATAGTTGATACATATGTCAGATATGTTGACAACAAATTCAAGGATGCTACTGTAGTGTTTGATAGCTACGGGGAGGAATCATCAACGAAAGACCATGAACATATGCGGCGGATGGCTGGGAAGAAGGTTTCTCCGGACATGAGGGTCACACCGGAATTGACTATATCATGTGACAGAGAGGTTTTCCTGGCAAATGAGAAGAACAAAGGAGCCTTAATCATGATGATATCTGCAGAGATGGCAAGCCACAATATCACTGTACGCCAAGGAAAAGATGATGGTGACACGCTGATTGTTAGGTCTGCAATGGACTTGGTCGCAAGTGTTAAATCCACAGTTGTTGTTGTCGCCCAGGACACTGATATTTTGATATTGCTCTGCTATCATAGGCCTATCCACTGTACTAATTTCTATTTACAAGCAGATTTTGGTGGTCTTTACGACATCTCTAGCATACACATCGGAGACAAAGAAGAGTTCCTCTTCAAGTATGGCTGGTCTGGAAACGACACTGTTTCATGCATTCATGGACATACCAAATGTGCTCTCTACAAATGCAGATTTCCTGCCAGTGTCATTACTGCATTCACAAGTCCCACTTCAACCGACTCCATAATTCGAACAGCTGGATTAAAAGCCATGCAGATCACATATGGCTGTGGGGATACTCCCCTAGAAAAGTCTCGCTACATGAAGTTCAAGAAGCAAGCAGCCAAGGGCAAAATCGATCCTGACCGCCTACCACCAACGGAAGATGCAACAGCTCAACATTCCCTTCGTGTCCATCTTCAAGTTGTGGTATGGAAGCATCTTGACACCTCTATTCTTGATCCCAAAGGAAGAGGATGGGAGTTAGATTCCAACAGAAAACTCAGACCAAAAATGCTATCTGTTGGTATCGCGCCAGACAACCTTCTGAAAGTAATTTGTTGCAACTGCAAGGAAGGGGAGAGGCAATGTCAAACAATGAGATGCAGCTGCATGAAAGCTCGCATGTCGTGTGTATCTGCATGTGGAGTGTGCTGTGGGCATTGCGACAATGGAACAGATAGCATAGATGCAGAAGGAGAAATTGGTAGCGATGAAGAGGAAACAGACTGAGTATTATTAATTTGTTGTTGCCGATAGATACTGTAAGTTCTAAGTTGTGAGTAGTATTCTGCAAATTGTTGATTATAAATTCACATATACTTTACATACACAAACTATTTGACACTAATGAACTTTACCCCCCCCCCCCCCCCCTGCTTATTTTGACCATTAACCTCGTATTTTGGTGGTGAAGAATCCATTTCATATTTAGTTTGTATCTTGGTATAATTCTGTTACTGTTACCAATATGATATTTGATATGATATTTTGGTGATAAGACGTCTATTTTTGACCTTTGACCTCATTTTCGGAGGTCAGTAATTGGTTCCATGGGTCAGTCATTATTCTATGTCATCTTCTTTCGTAATCCTGTGCATTTTGACACCAAGATCATCTATATACCATATTTTGTTGCTGAAATACAATTTTATATGATTTAGGCAGAGGTCAATGACCTTTGACCTCTAATAAAAAGGTTTCCCCAACCCCTATCCCTCCTTACTTTTTTTTGGTAGTTGTCCATACCCATACCTACCCAAATCAGTTGAAATTAGCTTCTTTTAAATTTTTTCACAGATGAACCTTAAGTTAGGGATACTATTAGCCAAGTCTTTCTCGGTCTCCCCGTCCTCGACCTCCTCCTACATTCATTTCCATCACTATTCTCAACCAGTCACTTTCATCCTTCCTCAACACATGACCAAACCATCTCAACCTGTTCCTCTTAACAGCATCCATCACAGGCTCTATTCTCATCATCTTTCGCAATTCATCATTTGTCTTCCTCTCTCAACGATACTCCGCACATCCACCGAACCATTCGCATTTCCACCCTTTCCAGCCTTCGTTGCTGCTCTACATTCATGACCCATGTCTCAGTCCCATAAATCATAACACTTCTCACACATGCAGCATACACCTTTCCCTTCAGCTTCAACGACACTCCCCTCCTCATCAGCACGCCACACAGTTCCCGAAACTTCTTCCATGCACATCTCACTCCAGCAACCGTTGCCGAGTCTGATCCACCTTCTCCATTCAGCATGTCCCCGAGGTAGCAAAATGTTTTCACAACTTCCAGCTTGACGCCGCCTCCAAGATCCAACTCAACATTTCCTCCATCTGCAGCTCCCTCTGTGCACACCTTACATTTGAATGTAGCTGCCACACTGGTTAATGACCCTCTCAGACCACTACATTTTTGATGAACCAACTCAGCGCACATTGCACATTGAATGGAGTTCATTCCGACACCCTTCCTGCACACAGCACATGGCCACTTCCCAGTTCTTTCCACCTCACCACATGCTTTACCACTTGCCATCACCTTCGTCTTTCCTATATTCACCTTCAGACCTTTTGTCTCCATACATTCCTTCCACTTGTTCATCTTTTCCTTCAGTCCATCCATACTTTCCGCAATCAACACCAGATCATCTGCATACAACAACTCCCACGGTAAACCCTCCTTTACGTTCTGACCCAGCACCTCCATCACAGCTACAAATAGTAGTGGACTTAGGACCGACCCCTGATGCACTCCAACCTTCACCTCAAACTCACCACTGTTCCCGTCCTTACAGCTGTGTGTGCTCTTTTGTACATTGCCATCACTACTCTGATCAACCATTCCTCCACTTCTAGCTTCCTCAATGCCCATGTCAATACTTCGCGTGGAACCCGATCGAATGCTTTCTCCAGATCAACAAACCGAAGAAACAACTTCTTCCTCTTCTCCATGTACTACTCCTCATAATAAAGAGCGCATCTGTCGTTCCTCTTCCTGGCATAAATCCAAACTGCATTTCGTCGATCTTCACCTTCTTCCTTATCCTCCTCTCCAACACCCTTTCCAATACCTTCATTCCATGCTCCAATAACTTTATCGCTTGGTACGAGCCACACTCCAGAGGGTCACCTTTCCCCTTGTATAGAGGGACGAGGGAACTCAGTTCCCAATCCACTGGAATGCGCCTTCTTTCACCACCAGATTACAGATCTCAGTCATTCTCTTCACACCCCAACTTCCTGCTGCCTTCAACATATCTCCCATAACTCCCGTCGGCCCTCCCGCTTTTCTACTCTTCATTTCTTTTATCGCATCCTCAACTTCCTTCTCAGTTATCTTCTCTGCCGGTCCTAAAACTGGGTTACTCTCTGTGTTGCCATCGCATTCATTCTCTGTATTCAACAGCATTTCCATATATCTTTTCCATCTTCCTTGAATTCCATTTGGGTCCACAACGATTTGTCCCACTTCATCCTTCAAGCAACTCACCCCCATCACATCACACCTCTCTTTCGCTATATGTTTTGCAATCCTGAATACCGCTCTCTGACCCTCTTCCGAATCCAAGCGTTCTCCGAACATTTTCCTACATGCCTCCTGCGTCTTTGCTACCTCTTTCTTTGCAGCCTTCTTGGCTGCCTTATAACTTTCATGCTCTGCTTTTTTTGCACCCGTACCCTTCGCCTTCTGCCACTCCTTGAACTTCTTCCTCTTCTCGTCAATCCTCTTTCCAACTTCATCATCCCACCACCATGTTTCCGAGTGCCTCGGTGGTCCTTTTGTCCATCCACATACCTCACCAACGGCTCCCAGCAGACTATCTTTTATTGACATCCAACCACGTTCAAGCTCAACCACATCATCCTCTACCCTACTCAGCCTCTCTTTTAATGCCTCCCTTACTGTCACCTCTTTCAACCTCCACACCTTCATTCTCGGTTGGTACTTCACCCGCCGAGCTCCCCTCGCACCTTTTACCCTTATGTCGCAGACAACCAAGTGGTACTGTGAAACAGCCTCCTCACCAGGATCACTTTTGTGTCCCGGAGGTGCCCCGTATCTCGCCTACGCACCATCAGGTAGTCAACGGTTGTTGTCGACCCACCTGACGTGTATGTAACAAGCTTATTATCCCCTTTCTGGAACTGAATATTACAAATCAACAAATCAGCTCCATCAGCAAACTCCAAAATCCTTTCACCTTCTCCATTTCTCACACCATATCCGTAACCCCCATTAACTCCCTCAAAACCGTCCATACTCCTTCCCACATGTCCATTCAGGTCTCCTCCTACCACAACAACTTTCTCATCTTTCACGTTTTCCATCAGTTTCTCTATCGCACACCAGAACTTGTCCTTCTTTTCCTCGCGCCGACCAACCTGCGGAGCATATCCCGAGATGACGTTCACCAAGAGCTTTCCAATCATCATTTTCACCATCATCAACCTATCACTCACTCTACTCACACTCACCACACTTTCTACAAACTCCTCAGAAAACAGGACACCAACACCATTCACGCCCTCCGGGCACCCTTGCCACACAAACTTGTATTTCTGTCCCTGCCTGCCCTTCACCATTCTCACACCACTTCCCTTCCATCTCGTCTCTTGCACACAACACATGTCCACTCTTCTTCTGACCAATACTTCCACCACTTCTCCTGATCTCCCTGTCATTGTCCCTACATTCCATGTCCCAAACCTCAGAAACCGATCTCCACTTCGGGCTGTACCCTGCCCATATGCAGTTGTAATTGTCATGGTTGTCTTTTTGAGGCAATGTTTTTATGGCGGGATGCCCTTCCTGACGCCAACCCTCTTCGTCGCCTCTTACGACATGCAGGGATACGGTGTGCCTATTCTAACCAGGATATACAACGTGACCCAATTTCCTTTCAGGAAAGCAAATTTGTTCAGAGTGCCAGCGATAATTAATCGACACAAAATTTGGTCGCGAGGTGTGCAGGTCCCAAACAGGATTTTTACAGGTTGTAGCTCATAAAAATTACTTGATTCAGAGATAAATTTTACACTTCCACACCACCAAGTAATTTAAAACACCTCACCACCACGAAATTAAAAACACCTCACCCCCACCTATTTTAAAACACCTCATCACCACGTAATTTAAAACACCTCACCATCACGTAATTAAAAACACCTCACCACCAAGTAATTTAAAACACCTCATCACCACGTTGTTAAAAACACTTCACCACCACGTAACTCAAAACACCTCACCACCACATAATTCAAAACACCTCACCACCACAAAATTCAAAAGACCTCACCCCCACCTAATTTATAAGACCTCACCACCACATAATTCAAAACACCTCACCACCAAAAAATTCAAAACACCTCACCACCACCTAATTTAAAACACCTCACTACCAAGTAATTTAAAACACCTCACCACCACGTAATTCAAAACACCTCACCACCACATCATTAAAAACACCTCACCACCACATAAATAAAAATACCTCACCACCACGTAATTCAAAACACCTCACCCCCACCAAATTTAAAACACCTCACCACCACCTAATTTAAAACACCTCACCACCACCTAATTTAAAACAACTCACCACCACGTAAATCAAAACACCTCACCATCACGTAATTTAAAACACCTCTCCCCCATGTAATTTAAAACACCTCACCACCAAGTAATTTAAAACACCTCACCACCACGTAATTCAAAACACCTCACCACCACGTAATTATAAATACCTCACCACCATGTGATTTAAAAACACCTCACCACCACGTGATTTAAAAACACCTCACCACCACATAATTCAAAACACCTCACCACCACGTGATTTAAAAACACCCCACCACCACATAATTCAAAATACCCCACCATCACGCGATTCTAAACCACCACCACGTCATTAAAAACACCTCACAACCACGGAAACAAAAGTTTGAGGGAGTAATTCAGTGACAACACAGACACTGCCCAGATATGTAGATATCTATCTATAATTCCAGTAATCTCTGTGTGTCTGTCTGTGTGTTTGTCTGTGACCGCTGTTTCTCGACAACCACGGGTCCGATATACTTGAAACTTGCCAGGTATATTGCTGGGGACCCGAGGATGTGCCTTTTCAAGGTTTCATATTAATCGGACAAGTAGTTAACGAGCTATGGCGATTTCTTTACCAAACTCCGCAAGCCTTTCGCTTTGGACCAAACCATTGCATGTAAATAGAGGGGGGGGGGGGGGGGGGGATTGTCACCGTACTCGCAAGCCGTTCGCTTTGGACCAAACCATTTCATGTAAATAGAGGGGGGGGGATTGTCACCATACTCGCAAGCCGTTCGCTTTGGACCAAACCATTTCATGTAAATAGAGGGGGGGGATTGTCACCGGACTCGCAGGCCGTTCGCTTTGGACCAAACCATTTCATGTAAATAGAGGGGGGGGATATAATTTTAGATATATATATAGTACGGGCATGCCCGAGTATAGATAAATGACTGTACCTGAGATGCTGTTTTGTCATTGTTTACAACAATTATAATTAAAACAATTATTTTGCACAAATGTATTTGTAATATACGTGATATTACCTTTTATAAACAATTGAAGTTGAAGACTTAAGTAAAAAATAAAAATAAAAAATAAAAAATAATAATAATTGGAATATTTTTCAAAGAAAATACCCTTAGAACATACACACGGGAGAGATATGTGCATACCAGAAGATTGGTACGATTTCACTAAAGTTTGAAGGAGTAGTTCAGTGACATCAAGTGACATCTTCTGGCCATGTTTGGCCATGGCAGATCTCTTTGGAAAGTTGCATTCGAAGGCCTTGCGGTGCTCATTGACCTGTTGTCTTAATGTTCTCCCTGTCTCTCCAATATATTCAGCCCCACAAACACAGGGAACCCTGTATACCACCCCGGCCCAGTCATTCCTGGGAAGCTTATCCTTGACATGCATCAGTGACTGTTTCATGATAGTTTGCAACTTACCCTCACACCTGCCAATTTTAAAACTCTGCCAATCCTTTGGGACACCCCCGACACAAAAGGCAAAGCACAATAACCTTTTGGTTGTTCCTGTGTGAAAGACCTGTTACGAGGCTTCGCCAAGATCGCATCCTTTTTGGGAACAATCTGTCCGGGTAGCCATTGGTCTCCAGTACATCTTGTAATTGTTTTACCTCTCTCGTTTTCTCTTTGATTGTCGATGGTAAATCACGTGCCCTTTTAAAGAGGGTGTGCACAACAGCTCGTTTGTGGTCCAAGGGGTGGCAAGAGTCAAAATCCAAGTACCGGTCAGTGTGAGTGGGTTTCCTGTAAACAGTGATGTTCAAATTTCCTCTCAGATCCATGGTCACCATTGTGTCCAGGAAAGCGATGGATCCATTCTGTTCCTTTTCAAGGGTGAAACTGATGGAAGGAAAGGTCTTCCCAATAGCCTCATGTATGTTACTAATTGACTCGCTGGGACAGATGACAAACGTGTCGCCCACGTAACGCTACAATGGGGGATGGTGGGTGGATCACCCACAGGGGGTGGGGGGGGGGGGTGTAACACACACGGTGGGTGTTGGCTTACACACGGGGGGGGGGGGAGGGGTGTTGTGGGTCACACACGGGGGAGTGTGAGAGGATCACGACGTTCATTGGTGTCTCGTTCTGTTCCCTCATTCTTTTATTCATTTTGAAAATGGCAGTTACAAATAACCCTCATGCAACTCATTGAGACAGCGCTGACATAAGGAGCAGGAATGGCCAACCACATGCCCCACATTATGTAACCTTGAGCTAAAGACAGCTCGGATGCATACGACGCATATGGAGCATATTCTGACGTCGAGAGCAACTAGCACCAATAACCTGACAAAAAAACGCGATGAAAAGACGTGAAATGGGGTTTCTTTATTAATCCTGGATGTGTACACGATTGATTCAGCCTTGAAAACTCTTATCGTGCAAAAACCAAAAAAAAAATGTATTAAAGATTTCACGATTATATTTCCTCGAGAAAAAAAATCTTCTTTGGGCGGTGTATAATCGCTCCGAACGAAACAGACATTGCCTGGTGAGTGGGCTGTTGTAATCAAAATGTTGTAATTGTTGTTGTAATTAATACATCTCAGCAATTTCCTGTGTGTGTGTGAATTTTCTCAATTATTGCTGAAACCGAGACTAAAATCATCGATAAAAATGAAATCAGATCGTGAATTACAGTCGAGATAAAGGCTTATGTTATCGGCCTTTGAAAATTCATTTCGTTCTATAAACGGTAACTTTCATCGGATTTTATTCCCGTTTTTTTTTCAACCGAGACTAAAACCATGTTAGCGCCTGTTAAAAATGGAATGATATATCGAATTCGAGTTGAAATAAAACTGTGACAGCGAGCAAGACACCACGGGCCTAACAAAACAGGCCAAAAAGCAAATGGTGGACATTTGTTTTTGAAGCCTCTTCCAGAATGGGTGGAGCTACTCTCTCAACGGAAAGCCACACCCCCGGAGAAAGCCACACCCCCGGACAGACGTCCGACAGACAGACAGAATCACCTACGGAGAATATAATATAGATGACTTGCTTTTGGGATTAAAATCAATTGAATCCATTTTGAGTTCTCCAACCTTTAATAGGCAAATAAACAACTGCTCGATGTTTCGATCACACCACGGTTTATTCGTAACGATGTCAATGCATCTCAGGTTGAGTCATCCACCACGGAGCTCTGTGACAACATTAAAAACGAGGTGAAGTCACATGTGGCTTCCATTTTACTTCGTCCTCTGCGCCCAACCCACAACGATTCCAATCTGAACTGGGTGCAACGACGGGTTTTACAAGAATTACGTAGGATTGATGATTTGGCGATTTTGCCGGTGGACAAAGGATGTGCAGCGGTTTTGATGGATCGGGATGCGTACAATGAGAAGATGCATGACTTGTTGGTGGACACATCGACATATGAGCAGCTTCCCTCGGATCCAACCAAAAAGGAGGAACGTAGATTGAACTCGCTGCTCGCTGAAATGAAAAGAACAGGTCGACTATCAGCGACACATTACAAACAATAATTATACAGGAGCAGTGTAGTTGCCCCAAGGGCTTATGGGCTGCCAAAAGTATACAAGGAAGGGGTTCCTCTAAGTCTCATGCATCAATGGACCATCCTTTGCTTTGTCCAAGTTTCTTTCGAACATACTCGAGCATTTGGTCGGAAAAACAGAGCAAACTTTACACAACAGCTCGGATTTTACTCAGAAAGTGAAGCATGTCCACCCTCAGGAGAGCCAGAAAACAATATCTCTACACTCTCAAGACTGAACTCTCAAACCTGTCTCCCTCTTCCAAATCCTGGTGGCATCTGGTCAAATCTGTTTCTGGTGTTTGTTCCCCCTCCATCCCCTCCCTTAGCTCAAACGGCTACACAGCTGACTCCGCTCGTGAAAAATCTGAATGCCGCAACTCTGTGTTTGCCTCTAAATCTTGTGTCCCAAACCCATCCCTCTCGGTACCCACCGTACCCAGTCATACCCAGCTGCTCCTGGACTCTGTGTCCTTTTCTCCTGACAAGGTGGAGAAGTTTCTGTCATCCATCGACTCTGATTCTGCAACTGGACCTGACGGCATCAGCCCACGGGTCCTAAAATCCTGCTTTTCCACTCTTTCACTACCTCTCTCTGTTCTCTTCACCCTCTCTTTTGCTCAAGGTCATCTGCCGTCAGCTTGGAAATCAGCCAACATCACCGCTTTATAATAATAACAAGCGTTACGCCTAGGTCCCCCGTTGGGGAAGTGATGCGAGTTGACAAAGTGGAACACGCAGAAAACATGCTATGATATGATATTTCGCTCACAAGGTTCAGACATACATGGAGGCGGCCATCTTGGATTTTGACGTGGCGACCCAATTTTCAATAGCGTTCTTCCTTATGCCTAGATACACCCACACACCAGAAGGTACTTCGCTTATTTTTCAAGATATTTCGCTCACAAGGTTCAGACATTTATATGGTGGTGGCCATCTTGGATTTTGACGTCGCGACCCAATTTACAATAGCGGTCTTCCTTATGCCGAGATACACCCACACACCAAATTAGAAGTTGGTACTTCGCTTATCTTTCAAGATATTCATCTCAAGATTCAGACATACATGGCGGTGGCCATCTTAGATTTTGACGTGGCGACCCAATTTTAAACAGCGTTCTTCCGTGTGCCTAGATACACCCACACACCAGATTAGAAGTTGGTACTTCGCTTATTTTTCGAGATATTTCGCTCACAAGGTTCAGACATATATATGGTGGCGGCCATCTTGGATTTTGACGTGGCGACCCAATTTTCAATAGCGTTCTTCCTTATGGCGAGATACACCCACACACCAAATTAGAAGTTGGTACTTCGCTTATTTTTCAAGATATTCATCTCACAGTGTTCGGACATACATGGCGGCGGCCATCTTGGATTTTGACATGGCGACCCAATTTTCAATAGCGTTCTTCCTTATGCCTAGATACACACACACACACCAGATTAGAAGTTGGTACTTCGCTTATTTTTCAAGATATTTCGCTCATAAGGTTAGACATGTATATGGTGGCGGCCATCTTGGATTTTGACGTGGCGACCCAATTTTCAAAAGCGTTCTTTCTTATGGCGAGATACACCCACACACCAAATTAGAAGTTGGTACTTCGCTTATTTTTGAAGATATTCATCTCACAAGGTTCGGACATACATGGCGGTGGCCATCTTGGATTTTGACGTGGTGACCCAATAGATGCACCCACACACCAGATTAGACGTTGGTACTTTGCTTATTTTTCGAGATATTTCGCTCAAGTTTCAGACATATATATGGTGGCGGCCATCTTGGATTTTGACGTGGCGACCCAATTTTCAATAGCGTTCGTCCTTATGCCGAGATACACCCACACACCAGATTAGAAGTTGGTACTTTGCTTATTTTTCAAAATATGCAGGTTACAAGGTTCAGACATACATGGCATCAGACATACATGGCGGCGGCCATCTTGGATTTTGACGTGGGTTGCACCCACACACCAAATTCGAATGCGGTCCTTCGCTTACGCATGCATGCACGTCCGCACGCACACACGCACGGACGGACGGACGGACACACGGACGGAGGGGAAAGCCATAGTCCCCCTTTCGCTCCGCTGTGCGACGGGGGACAATAAAGGAGTCTTATATAGCCCCATCAAGCAGAGTAAACTACACTCATGGCGCTTTACATTATCATGCGAACGCACACACACACACACAAACATACACACCTTCATTCTTGCCCTATTCCTCTCCCTCCCCATTCAAAACCCACAGATGTGTACTCCCCCTCCTCCTCCCCTCCCTCCCCCACACATGTACACAGACATACTCTCGATCTCTGTCCCACCTCAAACCAAAGGGAAAACAGGACTTAGACTTTGAAAGACTTGTGAAACAGATAGGCTTTTACATTAAAAAGGTGCAAAATCAGATCCTTGCAACTACAGACCAATCAGCCTTCTCCCAATTATCAGCAAAGTCATGGAATCCATCATTGCTTCAGATATGAAATATTTCCTCTTCTTCAATGGCTTGATCTCTGACCATCAATTTGGTTTCAGACCAGGTCACTCTACTCTGGACATGTTGCTTCTGCTGTCTCAACAATGGATGGAGGTCCTCAATGTCAAACAGGAAATTAGAGGTGTCGCCCTTGACATATCACGTGCCTTCGATACGGTCTGGCACCCGCTCTACTCACCAAACTCTCCTCCGATGGTATCCATGGAAATCTCCACGGATGCCTTGCGGACTTCCTCTCTAGTCGTAGTCAAAGTGTGGCCCTGAATGGGTTCCTCTCATCTCCCCTTCCTGTTCAGGCTGGAGTTCCCCAAGGCAGTGTTCTGGGCCCTGTGCTTTTTCTGGTCTTCATCAATGATCTCTCTGACTCTTGAAAATCCTCTCTACCTCTTTGCTGATGACTCCACTCTCTGCCGCTCCATTCCTCATCCCACAGATCGGCATTCTGCAGCCTCCTCACTCTCTGCAGACCTGGACAAAATCACAGACTGGTCAAACAAGTGGAACATGTCTTTCAATCCTGACAAATCTCACACTCTTACGATGTCTCTCCGAAAAGACCGTCTGGACAACCCTCCCATCCACTTTCTGAATAATCCTCTCCAAGAAGTTCTGTCACTCAAGCTTTTGGGTCTCACTATCTGCCATGATCTTTCCTGGGAAAAGCACATTTCCAATCTGGCCTCCAAAGCCAGTCACCGACTGGGCATCCTCCGTTGTGCGAAGTCCTTCCTGGGCACACTTGAGCTCATCACCACATACAAGGCTTTCATCCGCAGCTCAATGGAATACTGTTCTCCCCTCTGGGCCGGTGCTCCAGCCTCACACCTAGCTCAGCTTCATGCTGTTGAAACCAAAGCATTCAGAATCATTGGAATCTCTCACGATGAAGCTCACTCCGAGGGCCTTTCACTCACTCACCGCAGGCAGGTTGGTGGTCTTTCTGTCTTCTACAGACTCCTCTCCGGCCTTGCTCCCCCAGCTCTCTCTGGGCTCTGTCCCCCAAATATTCCTACATGTCGCACAATATCTGCATGCAACCCTCTTATGGTTGAACTGCCAAAATCAAGACTCTCTGCTCACCTTCACTCCTCTTTTCTCCCACCTCTGGAACAAACTCCCTCACTCTCTTCAATCCCACTCCTCCCTCCAGGTCTTTAAAACAGCTGTTCACCACCATCTCTTATCTTCCCCCATCCAAAACCTTGATCTTTTCTACCCACGCTAATTTCACCACAGATCCACATTTTTGGAATACCAACTTCTTTCCTGGAAGTCCTTGCAGTGTCCTTGTGTTTAATACTTCTCCCAACCCCCTCCCCCTTCCCATGCCTCCTCCCCCCAAGCCCTCTCCCTCCCACAGATCTCCCTGCTCTCAAATGTTGTGTTTGTGCTTCCCCTTCTCTCCCCATCTTGTCTATCGCTACCCTTATTATATGTTTTGTGTGTCTGTTTGATTTTTTTTGTGTGATAAAAGTTATCTCTTTCACGAGCCTCGATCCTGCATACAAAAAAAAAATGTGGCCATCAGCCCAGACCGCATGGTTACACGGTGTCCTTCGATGTGGTGTCTTTGTTTACCAACGTTCCCCTCGCTTTAACGGTCGAGATGGCCGGGAGGCGGTTATTAAAAGACAATTCCTGGAAATAGGCGGGTGGCATGTTAAATCACACAGATGTGTGTCGTCTTCTCGATGCTTGCCTGTCCTCCACGTATTTCGTTTTTAACAGGAAATATTATAAACAGGTGTTTGGTACCGCCATGGGCTCTCCTGTATCTGCTGTGGTGGCAAACATGGTGATGGAGGATTTGGAGGAACGCACCATCCCATCCCTCATATCACAGCCAAGTGTGTGGTTTCGTTACGTGGATGACACGTTTGTCATCTGTCCCAGCGAGTCAGTTAGTAACATACATGAGGCTATTGGGAAGACCTTTCCTTCCATCAGTTTCACCTTTGAAAAGGAACAGAATGGATCCATCGCCTTCCTGGACACAATGGTGACGAGGGATCCGAGAGGAAATTTGAACATCACTGTTTACAGGAAACCCACTCACACTGACCGGTAGTTGGATTTTGACTCTGTACTTTTGACACAGGATTCCCTGTGTTTGTGGGGCTGAATATATTGGAGAGACAGGGAGAACATTAAGACAACGGGTCAATGAGCACCGCAAGGCCTTCGAGTGCAACTATCCAAAGAGATCTGCCATTGCTAAACATGGTCTGAAGGCTGGCCATGTTCCCCTATGGGATAATGCCAGCATTTTGGATGCAAGCCCCAGTAAACGAAGGATTTTGGAGGCATGGCATGCGGAGGAGTCTGACGTGTCTCTCACAGATGATGTGTTGGACTTACCACTAGCGTTTGGCCCTCTCATGCAGAAACGTACCAGAGCAACTGCATCACCAAGCATATAAATTATTACCTCGGTTGCTGTCAATTGGGTATATATTCTTACTTTAGGTTTGCGATGAATCCGTTCAGCTTAATTCGTTTAATTTACCATCACTTGAAGCAATTAATCATGTTGTTAATTTTTTTCATCGATTTATTTGAATTATGGTACATTTTGTTTGATTCAACGTGTGATTTAACAGTTGTTTTGATGTAACATCCCGCTGTGTGGTTTCAGTTGGTTCAACGGTTTTGGTTTTGATTTACGGTTTAAATTTGAATGGCATGAGTTGTTCCAGAATGGTATTGATTGGTGGTTTTGGTGTCCCCACTCCCTTTTTACCTTATATAAGGGAGGGTATACAATTGCTTTCCTTTACTCTTGAGAAAGGTCAGTGGATGCACGTTTGTCCGTGTTGCTGATCAAAACGTCGAGCAGTTGTTTATTTGCTCATTATAGGTTGGATAACTCAAAATGGATTCATTTGATTTTCATCCCAACCGCAAGTCATTGCTTTATATGCTGGCAACCGCTGGCAACCTCAACATTCTCGTCCTCCTCGACCTCAGTGCTGCCGTTGACACCATCGATCACACCATCCTCCTCACCCGACTTGAATCCACCTTTAACGTTACCGGCACGGCCCTCTCTTGGATGAAATCATACCTCTCTGACAGACGCCAGTTCATCTCCATAAATAACTGCAAATCCCCCACTGCTCCCCTCCCCCAAGGTGTCCCCCAAGGTTCAGTTCTTGGCCCACTCCTCTTCATCCTTTACCTGTCCCCCCTCGGTCACTTAATCCGCCGTCATGGTCTCCAATTCCACTGCTTCGCCGATGACATCCAGCTTTTCATCTCCACCAAGTCCGTCTCCACCGACACCCACTCTATCCTGACAGACTGCATCACTGAAATAAAATCCTGGCTTCAAATCAACTTCCTCAAGCTTAACTGTGATAAATCTGAAATAATCATCATTGGCCCAAAAACGCTCACAAAATCCACCCATAACTTTGCCCTCAACATCGACGGTATCCCAGTATCCACCTCCCCTCACATTCGGAATCTTGGCGTCATCTTTGACCAAACCCTTTCCTTCGACAAATACACTAAACAGATCACAAAGTCAGCCTTCTTTCACCTGAAAAACATTGCCCGTCTCCGCTCATCCCTCTCCTCCACGGCTGCAGAAACCCTCATCCATGCCTTCATCACCTCCCGTCTGGATTACTGCAACAGCCTCCTCTATGGTTCACCCTCAAAAATCACCAATAAACTCCAATACATTCAGAACTCCGCTGCCCGTCTACTCACCCATTCCCGGACCAGTGACCACATCACCCCCGTCCTTTACAAGCTTCACTGGCTCCCCATCCCCCAGAGAATCCAGTACAAAATCCTCCTCTTGACATACAAAGCCCTCCATAACCTGGCCCCATCCTACCTGGCTGACCTCCTCTCCAGACACACTCCCACCCGCAACCTCCGCTCTGCTGGTACCAACCTCCTGATCCCCTCCATCCGGACCAAATTCAGATCCTGGGGGGACAGGGCCTTCTCCATCGCTGCTCCCACCCTCTGGAACTCACTACCTCACACCATCAGAGACTCCTCCTCACTCACCACATTCAAAACATCACTAAAGACCCACCTGTTCAACACTGCATTCAACATTCAACCCACAGCATTTAACCCCTGACTATCTCTTCTCCTTCTCCCTCCTTTTGCTTTAAATATTTCCCTATTGATTCTTGTCTTTTTGCAATTGTTGTTTTCATGTATTGTTATGCATTATGTTTTCCACTCTGTCAAAGCGCCTTTGGGCTTCTGGAAAAGCGCTATACAAAATAAATGAATTATTATTATTATTATTATTATATATACATATGCTTCTACATATATTTGCAGACACGTACATACGCATACATATACATACGCTCATATCTGGGGTCTGCCTGTCAGGCACGTAAGACATCGGCCATTATAAAGCTCGCAGTGTTAAGTGTGGAAAATTTCTGAGGAGATTCCGTTGACTCAATAGTGCAGTGGGCTGTCGCCACGTCAGTGAGGAAGGTCCTTGGTTCGAGTCCCGGGTTGAGTCAGAATTTTTCACACTCGCCCCACGCAGAAATTTAATTCCTGTTCATTAAAAATTGTAGATGAGTTAATTTCCAATGCACTTCTACATATACTTGCATACACGTGTGGGCAAACAAGGGATGCAGGTAAAGATGAGAGTTAAGGAAATAGCAACACGAGGGGTGGAAATGATGGATACAGAAGCAAGTTTTTGGGAGTGGGAGTGATTTAACAGGTGCAGAAAATATCATGGTTTTGGATGGGGGATGATTTGAGATGGTGGTGAACAGCTGTCCTGAAGACCTGGGGGTAAGAATGAGATTAAAGAGAGTCTGGAAGTTGGTTCTACAGGTGGGAAGAAAGAGAAACAAATGAGTGGAGGTGAGCATTGGTTTTGGATTTTTCAGTTTCACAAAGAGGTGGTTGCTGGTGGAACGCGTGCCTCCTACATATACCTTGGGGAGACAAAACGCGGTGAGGGCAAAGGGTGCAAGACCAGAAAGGAGGCAGAAGAAGACAGAGAGACCACCGATCTTTTGGCGAAGTGATAGGCCCATGGACTCAGCTTAATTGTGAGAGATTCCAATGATATTGAAGGCTTTTGTTTCCATGGCATCAAGCTGAGCAAGGTATGTGCAGGGAAGCCATTATTATCAGTCACAACTAACATGGCGTACGGTAAACAAAATTACTGGAAGAAGAAATAGTAACCAGAGGAAATTTAGAGCTTGCAACCCTGCCAAAAGGATTGTAAAATGGAAAGATCACTTTGCAAACCTTCTAGGACAGTCCCCAACTATGATCATAGCCCCTACTCATGCAGTTGTAAATGAGATACTGCCAATTGACACAGGAACCTTCACCTTCAAAACTTCCCCCAAACCCCTCCCCTTCAAATCTCCCACCCCCCTACCATCTTTCTCCAATTCTTCCCCCCTCCCCCCTCCTCCTCAAAGCTGCCTCCTCCCCACTTCAACTCCCTTCTATCTCATACATCCACCTCCTCCAACCTTCTACTTTGCTCCCCCCACCCCTCAAACAACCCCTCACTGTGCCTCATCCCATCACCATCAAACCTTTTGTCTTCCTCATAATTCCCTTTCTCCTAACTCTTCTGCAATCTCTGACACACTATCAACAGCTCTCCCTACCTCCCCATCTCACCCTTCATCTTACCCTGCCACTCCCCTCCCCTGCACCCAATGCTCTCCCTCCCTCCTCTTAAACGGTATGGACCTCAAACATCCGGGGCCTTCACTCAAACCTGATTGATCTCTCCATACAGGTTGCTTCAGACAAACCAGACGTAATCTGCTTGACAGAAACTTTCCTCCTTCAAGATGTCTCTGATTCCTTAATATCTCTTCCTGGTTACTCCCTCTTCTGGTATGATAGTCCTGAGCCTCGTCCTGGTGGTGGGGTTGCTATCTTTATCAAAAGCTCTCTTCATCACTCTCCTTGCACTGTCCTCTCTCTCCACCACACCCCCAGGAGTACCTCTGGCTACGGCTTCCTCTCCGCTCCCACCTTTTGTTCATATGTGTTCTGTACCATCCTCCAAACAGTGATGACTCCATTTACATCTCCCTGTCTGACAACATGGACCAACTTCTATCCACTCATCCCAACTCTGTCTTCCTCATACCGTATGTGGTGACTTCAACTATCATAATGCCAGCCGGCTGGGTGTGGGCACCTCTTGCACCAGCCATGCCACCTCGGTAAAGGACTTCTGCGACTCACTGGGACTGACACAATCTGTCAATTTCCCAACCAGGATCTCAGTCAATGGAGCATCTTCTCTTCTCGACTTGGGTTTTTTTTGTTGTTTTTTTGTATACTGTTTTGTTAGTTATGACTAACCTCCCTGCAAATGTCTGCTGCAATCTGTTCTTCTGTTCATTTGGTTGTTATAGTGGACATCTCTCTGGCCATTCTTGCAGAGCCTCCTCAACATCGATGAGTCTGGCATTTCACTCAGGCCGACTGGCATGGTCTTCAAGCAGCCATCGATCATCTGGACTGGTCTCCCATCTCTACTGCCTCTGACATCAACTCTTCCTGGGAATTCTTCGAAAGTAAACTGCTCTCTCGTGCACAGATTTATCTCATCTCGTCTTCAGTTGTCATACCCTTCCTCCCATCCATGGTACACTGAATCTTGTGGTGAGGCAGTTGCTATGAAACAACTTGCCTTCGTCTCATGGAAGGCTAATCCAACTGAAGGCAATCTCAGTTCCTTTCACAAAGCTTGGCACAAGTATGTGTCTACACTCAGGAGAGCCAGGAAGCACTATCTCTCTACTCCCAAGACCGAACTTTCAAACCAGTCTCCCTCCTCCAAATCCAGGTGGCGTCAGGTCAAATATGTTTCTGGTGTTTGTTCCCCTTCCATTCCCTCCCTTACCTCAAATGGCTAAACAGCTGACACTGCACGTGAAAAAGCCAAAAGCCTCAACTCTGTGTTTGCCTCAAAATCTTGTCCCGAAACCATCTCTCTCTGAACTCACCTTATCCAGTCGATCCCAGCTGCTCCTGCAATATGTGTCCTTCTCTCCTGACAGGGAGGAGAGGTTTCTGTCAAACCTCGACTCTCATTCTGCAACTGTGCCAGACGGCATCAGCCCACGGGTCCTAAAATCCTGGTCTGCCGCTTTTTCTCACCCTCCGTCTGTTTTCTTCGCCCTCTCTTTTGCTCAAGGTCATCTGCCATCTGCTTGGAAAGCAGCCAACATTACCGCTTTGCACAAAAAAGATGCAAAAACAGATTCTAGCAACTACAGACCAATCAGCTTCCTCCCAATAATCAGCAAGGTCATGGAATCAATCATCGCTTCTGACATCAAATCCTTCCTCTGCTCCAATGGCTTGATCTTGGATCATCAATTTGGATTCAGACCAGGTCAATCTACTCTGGACATGCTGCTTATGCTGTCTCAACAATGGATGGAGGTCCTCAATGCCAAACAGGAAATCAAAGCGGTCTCCCTTGAAATAACACGTGCCTTCGATACGGTCTGGCAGCCCGCCCTGCTCACCAAACTTGCCTCTTATGGTATCCATGGAAACCTCCACGCATGGCTTGAGGACTTCCTCACCGGTCGCAGTCAATGAGTGGCCCTGAATGGAATTCTCTCATCTCCCCTTTCTGTACAGGCTGGAGTTCCTCAAGGCAGTGTTTTGGGCCCTGTGCTTTTTCTGATCTTCATTCATGATCTCTCCGATTCTCTGGAAAATCCTCTCTTCTCTTTGCCGATGACTCCAATCTCTGCTGCTCCATATCTCAACCCTCAGATCGGCAGTCTGCAGCCTCCTCACTCTCTGCAGACCTGGACAATATCACAAACTGGTCAAACAAGTGGAACATGTCTTTCAATCCTGACAAATCTCACACTCTCACTTTGTCTCTCCGAAAAGACCGTCTGGATAACCCTCCCATCTATTCTCTGAACAATCCTCTTGAAGAAGTTCTGTCACTCAAGCTTTTGTGTCTCACTATCTACCATGATCTTTCCTGGGAAAACCACATTTCCAATCTGGCCTCCAAAGTGAGTTACCAACTGGAAATGCTGTAGGACTGGTCTCCCATCCCTCCATCGTGCGAAGTCCTTTCTGGGCACTTCTGCGCTCCTCACCACATACAAAGCTTTCATCTGCATCTCAATGGAACACTGCTCTCCCCTCTGGGCCGGTGCTCCTGCCTCACACCATGTCGGCTTCACATTGTTGAAACCAAAGCTTTCAGAATCATTGGTATCTCCCACGATGAAGCTAACTCCGAGAGCCTTTCACTCTCTTACCGCAGGCAGGTCGGTGGGATGTCTGTCTTCTACCGACTCCTCTCCAGCCGAGCTCCCCCTGCTCTATCTGTGCTCTGTCCCCCAAATATTCCTGCAGGAGTCACAAGATCTTCCAGAAACCCTCATCTGGAGAAACTGCCAAAATCAAGACTCTCTGCTCACCTTCACTCCTCTTTTCTCCCGCCTCTGGAACAAACTCTCTCTCTTCAATCCCTCTCCTCCCTCCAAGTCTTTAAAACAGCTGTTCACAACCATCTCTTGTCTTCCCCTATCCAAAACCTTGATCTTTTCTACCCCCGTTAAAGCACCCCATCATACCCCGTAATTGTATGTTTTATGTGTCCGTGCATGTTTTCATGTTCAACGTGTTAGCTCTTACATGAACCTCGATTCTGAATGCAAAAAAACAAAAACCTTCATTTTTGTATCGATTTGAGACTTCTGGGAGCCTGCCAGTCAATATATAGGTGTTGTTATCACCATCTCCCTGTGACGTTCACATTACTTGAAGGCTGACCCTTACTTACAAACAATAGCCAATATAAAGACTGTACGAGACTATTTTGAGGCGGGCCCTGCTCTTAGTCTACTGGCCGTGCAAGAAAGTATCTGCATCATCAGCACATATCTTTATTTAGTTCATCCTGTTATGCAGTACTGAAGTTAAGGCCTGAACTGATAACATTTACAATAGTTACCGACATTGAAAATGCTTACTTCCAGTGCCAATGATCAGTCACAAGGAATTTGCATGCTGGAGGCCATTGACCCATCATGCCTGTACTGACCATTATTGGCACAACTATAATTATTCTTCATGGCGGTGTGGTCAGGGAGTAAATACTTTCTCGAGGTGGCTGATAAAAGAAGAGTATTTGTGATGTTTACGAGAACAACTCCACTAATGACGAACTTCAATAAGAGTTTTTTTTGCTGACAAGCACCAATGTCAAGTTAACTTTCTCTTATTATAACCATCTAAAGGTGGTTATAATAAGAGAAAGTTAACTTGAGATTGGTGCTTGTCAGCAAAAACATTGTGTTCAATGGTGGAAGATAACATTGGTACTTTTCAGTCCCTGAAGAGCCAGTAACAGGAGCTCTGAATTGATGAGGATGGAGAGACACAAGATGCAGACAATAGTCATAATGATTACATTGCGCTGCATAATCACTCCGACATTTTTCAGGTTTCCACTGCCAGATGACTGCAAAGGTACACAGGACAACTTATCGCCATCAAATTAAGATGCAGTGGCGAGTTCTATCATGTAGACATCATGATATGATCTATTTAGTGAGGCAGACATCTTTCTACATATTTCCACGTGATGGGGACAGGCCAGATAAAAGCACCAACATTTCACCATGTGTTTTTTAGGCCATAGCCTTAATTTCAGAAAAGTAGCCACAAAATTATTGGTAAATTTCTAATATCATTTGTATCATAATTTTTGAAAGTACAGTCACGTGAAAAAGTAATTACACCCCATGTAAAGTTTTGACTTTTTCAACATATTTCAACATACAGCTATTTGATCTTCATTTCAACAATATTGATAGATAAAAGGTGATATAATATAACAAATATCATGAAACATTTACATTTTGTAGTCCATTGTATAATTTAAATAAACAAATGCAAATTTCGCATGTGGAAACAGTAAGTACACCCCTACATTTATCACCACTTCAAACACATAAAATTAGAATCAGGTGCACCAGCTCAGGTGCAAATGATTAGAACATCATAGAGAGGATCTTGGAGGAACCTGTCTTATTTAAACCTCAGACATTTAGTTTGGTTTGCTCTTTCTTGTTGAAGTGTGTAGCGTCACCATGCCGAGATCAAAAGAGCTCTCTGGGGCCTTCAGAAAGAAGGTTATGGATGCCTACGAGTCTGGGAAGGGATTTAAAAAGATCTCCAAACAATTTGAAATCAATCATTCGACTGTCCGGAAGATCATCTACAAGTGGAGAAGATTCAAAACAACTGCCAACTTGTTCAGTCCAGGCCGCCCCAGCAAGTTCAGCCCGAGAGCAGACCGCAAGATGCTGAAAGAAGTCTCTAAGAACCCCAAAATGTCTCATCATGGGACCTACAGGTAGCTCTTACCACTGTTGATGTCAAAGTGCACGAGTCTACCATTAGAAAGGGGCTGCACAAATTTGATCTGCATGGGAGGTGTGCCAGGAGGAAACCTTTGTTGTCCAGAAAGAACATCAGGGCAAGACTAAAGTTTGCCAATGAACACCAAGGCAAAGACGAGCACTTCTGGAACAATGTGCTCTGGACAGATGAGTCAAAGGTAGAGCTATTTGGCCACAGTACCAGAAGACATGTTTGGCGAAAAACAAAGACAGCATTTGACCACAAGAACCTGATACCAACTGTAAAGCATGGTGGTGGAAATATTATGGTTTGGGGCAGTTTTGCTGCATCAGGGCCTGGGCAGCTCACCGTCATAGAATCCACTATGAATTCTTCATTGTACCAGAGGGTGCTTGAGGATCATGTGAGGCCATCTGTCGGAGAGTTGAAGCTCAACCGAAGGTGGACCTTGCAACATGACAATGACCCTAAACATACCAGTAAATCCACCAAGGAATGGCTGAAAAGAAAGAAATGGAGGGTTCTGGAATGGCCAAGTCAAAGCCCCGATCTAAATCCCATCGAGATGTTGCGGGGGGATTTGAAACGAGCTGTGCTGGCAAGAAACCCCTCAAACATCGCACAGCTGAAAGAATTCTGCATGGAGGAGTGGGCAAAAATTTCTCCGGGTCTATGTCAGAGACTGGTAGACAGTTATAGGAAACGCGGACTTGAGGTTGTTTCTGCCAAAGGGGGCAATACCACCTATTAGAGCCAAGGGTGTACTTACTTTTTCCACATGCGAAATTTGCATTTATGTTTATTTAAATTATACAATGGACTACAGAATGTAAATGTTTCATGATATTTGTTATATTATATCACCTTTATCTATCAATATTGTTGAATGAAGATCAAATAGCTGTATGTTGAAATATGTTGAAAAAGTCAAAACTTTACATGGGGTGGGTGTACTTACCTTTTTTACATGACTGTAAATGCATTTTAATGCATTTTTATGAATATTTCACTGACAAGGAATATTGGAAGCAGATTTTTTTTTTTACCTCCGCCACCGAATGTGGATGGAGGTTATGTTTTCATCCATGTCTGTCTGTGTCTTTATCAATAGGATATCTCAAAAGGTTGTGGAAGGATTTGGACGAAATTTGATGGAGAGGTTGGGTGTTTGAAAAGGAAGAATTGGTACAATTTTGGTGAAGATTCCAATCCGGATCCGCATCAGATCATTTTTAAACTGATTCTTCACCATTGAATGATAGGGCTGAAACCGATATATAGCAGGATATCTCAAAATGTTGTGGCTGGATTTGGACGAGAGCTGGTGGACAGTTTGGGTGTGTGACGAGAACTAATCGATTCGATTTTGGTGAAGATCCGAATATGGAGCCGGATACGAAAATAAAAATTTAAGTGATTCTTCACCATTGAGTGATTGGGCCAAAAACAATATATAGCATGATATTTCAAAAGGTTGAGGACGACTTATGACAAAATTGGGTGGATGAGTTGGGTAAGTGACAAGAACAGGCCGATTGGATTTTGGTTCAGATACAAATCCAGATCCGATCTATCAGTGAGATGCAAAACAAACTGTTCAGCCTGGCAGAGGTATGTGTTCTACCGAGTGCTGTTCTAGTCTTTCAATATCTTAATAGGTCCATAACTTTGATTTCAGGAGATGAGATACAAAATGGATGAATACCTACGATAATTACATTTAATTATGGATGGTACTGCTGTGGTGCATTTCCTTTCAACAGGCAACATTGCTACATTTGGTGAATATGACAAAAATGTCTTTGTTCCATAAATCTCATTCTTTGGGGAAAGACAAATCCCTGGCCTTGATCTTTTTCCATAGTTTTACAAAGTGTGATACTGCATTAGCTTTCTATGGGAAAGGAAAAGGGCCAGCAAGGCTGGTGTGTAATTGTTATACGGAGGTGACCAAGGCATTCACCTTTGTCGCAATGAATCTCTTTACTCCATTCTATTTTGATGCCAACCATTTCAAACTCCAGGAAGCTTCACTGTCATTTCTCTGTGATAGGACCAGCCACCTAAACTCTGTCAATGAGGCTTGCGAAGAGATGTTGTCATCAACAGAACAAAGTGATGGAGAACATTCCATCCACGCAAGATGCCTTGTTGCAACACCAGAAGCGTGCCGCATGACAGGCTGGAATCTGGATCACAAGTGACTTGACACAGCAACAAACACCCTCTACAGAGGAATGGGGATGGACTCTGGAGAAAGATAGTCAATCATGGCATTCCCGTATGGACAATACTACCGATGGCCTTCAAAGCCTGGAGCGAGCTGGTAAAGTGTGGCTGCAAGAGCATGAGAGGCCGCTGTAGCAGAAGTGCCTGCAGGAAGGCTGGATGGAGATGCACCGACCTTTGCAGCTGTAACTGTGACAAGTGGACCTTTATGAGGGGTTATACCTTGAATACTTTGAAGTCAGAAAAGACACTTGAAGAACAGGCTACGTTTACAATAAAAGAAAAAAATGGTATATTTATATACCAAATTAAAACTTTTTCATTAAAAAGTGATTTTCTTTTTTTACCTGACATGGTAAAATTGATTTTTGACTATTCAGCACATTTTTATCTGACATGACCTCTGGCCTTTGACCTATTGACCTTGGGACCCCAAAATCGAATCAGTTAATCTTTACATCATTATATATATATATATATCTGTGCCAAGTTTGAATTACAGTAGTTCCCTTTAGCCATTCTGAAGTTATAGACCGATTACAGACTTTGACCTTTAACCATTGACCTTGAACCCAAAATCTAATAAGTTAATCTTTACATCATTATGCCTACCTGTACCAAATTTGAATTGGATCACTTCAGCCATTCTAAAGTTATAGACCTATTACAGACTTTGACCTCTTGACCCCAAATTATAATCACTTAATCTTTAAAACATTATACAAACCTGTACCAAGTTCGAATGAGATCACTTATGCCTGGTGTTGCCTGGTGTTGGCTTAGCGGTTAGGGTGCCGGCTTGGGATCCTAGGATCCTGGGTTTGAATCCCGGTCGATCGCTAAATTAACACCAGGGGGGTTGACTCAGCCTGTCATCCTTCCGAGGTTGGCAAATTGAGTACCAACTTGCTGGGATGAATGATCCCGGTGTGTACCCCAGTTTAGAATAGGTACACCGTATCCCTGCGCATCGTAAGAGGCGACTAAGGGTTGGCGTCAGGAAGGGCATCCGGCCATAAAACATTGCCTCAAACAGGGAACCATGATTGTCATGGGACCCGCAAGGCTAACCCCCGCTCTAGCGGGGAAAATGGCCTCAAAACCTCAAGGCCTCAAACCAAAATGGCCTCAAATGGCCAATATGTCTTTCAATCCTGATAAATCTCACACTCTTACGATGTCTCTTCAAAAAGACCGACTGGACAACCCTCCCATCCACTTTCTGAATAATCCTCTCCAATAAGTTCTGTCACTCAAGCTTTTGGGTCTCACTATTTGCCATGATGTTTCCTGGGAAAACCACATTTCAAATCTGGCCTCCAAAGCCAGTCGCCGACTGGGCATCCTCCGTCGTACGAAGTCCTTCCTTGGCACACCTGAGCTCCTCACCACATATAAGGCTTTCATAAGCAGCTCTATGGAATACTGCTCTCCCCTCTGGGCTGGTGCTCCTGCCTCACACCTAGCTCGTCTTCACGCTGTTGAAACCAAAGCGTTCAGAATCATTGGAATCTCCCGCGATGAAGCTAACTCCAAGGGCCTTTCACTCACTCACCGCAGGCAGGTTGGTGGTCTTTCTGTCTTCTACCGACTCCTCTCTGGCCTTGCCCCCCCAGCTCTCTCTGGGCTCTGTCCCCCAAATATTCCTACAGGTCGCACAAGATCTGCCTGCAACCCTCTTATGGTTAAACTGCCAAAATCAAGACTCTCTGCTCACCTTCACTCCTTCATTCCTCTTTTCTCCCGCCTCTGGAACAATCTCCCTCACTCTCTTCAATCCCACTCCACCCTCCAGGTCTTTAAAACAGCTGTTCACCACCATCTCTTATCCTCCCCCATCCAAAACCTTGATCTTTTCTACCCCCTCTGATTTCGGTCCCCTTGTGTTTTATACCTCTCCCGCCCCCCCCCCCCCTTCCCACGCCTCCTCCCCCCAAGCCCTCTCCCTCCCACACTTCTCCCTGCTCTCAAATGTTGTGGTTGTGTGCTTTCCCTTCTCTCCCCATCTTGTCTTCCGCTCCCTCTTTTTGTATATTTTGTTTTTCTGGTTGATTTGTTTGTGAAATAAATGTTAGCTCTTTCACGAGCCTCGATTCAGTATACAAAAAAAAAAACCAAAAAAAAAACGATCATTCATTCATTCATTCACTTACGCCGTTCTCAATTCATAGACCTATTACAGATTTGACCTTTGACGTTTGACCCCAAAATCGAATCACTTAATCTTTACAATAGTATACATACCTGTACCAAGTTTGAAGAAACTACACAAACAATTCTGATGAAACTTGACTACAACATTCTGTTCATCAACCGTGATGTCGAAACGTTTGCTCACAGCATTAAAAAATTGGTGTGTCGGGCAGTCTACAGGTGGAGGGTTGCCCCCCAAAATGGGTATTTGCTTTCTTCTCAGAAACTACACAAACAATTCTGATAAAACTTCACTACAACATTCCGTTCATCAACGGTGAAGATAAAAGATGGCAGCCAAACAGAGGTAAGGAGAGATTATTAATGGCTTAAAGTTCAGCTCCAGGCTACTACTCTCCGTGCTTGTCGAGCTTCAGTACCCATGACTCTGCCCCGACCTCCTTCCTCCACCCCCGATCCTCTGGTCCACCCTCCATACTTTGGGACCACCTTTTCCTGCTGTGGGCCCCGTCATTGGTTTCCCGATCATTGTGGGAGATCCATACTCCAGCCCATCCCCAATATAAATAGTTTTCCGGTCTTCTACCAGGTTTCACAGCATATTCCAGAATACAAGAAACTTCCAATTCCTAAGCCTGGCCTCGCCTTACAGAAGGTCAGACATTTTACATCCTTTGCTCTGTCTATCATCTATCTATAATTCCAGTAATCTCTGTCTGTCTGTCTGTACGTCTGTACGTTTGTTTGTCTGTGACCGCTGTTTCTCGACAACCACGGGTCCGATATACTTTTAACTTGCCAGGTATATTGCTGGGGACCCGAGGATGTGCCTTTTCAAGGTTTCATATTAATCGGACAATTACTTACCGAGCTATGTCCAAAAAACGATTCAACCAATCAGAGAGCAGCGAACGATCGCGTGTGCCGAACGTGGAGGACACACTCTGCCTCGGATGGCACATTTGAGAGCGTATTCATTTATTTCACGTTTGCAAACTATGTTGGCGTTAAACTATGTTTTAAAACTAATAAAACCGAATTTGCGATTCATTCGCTTTCCTGCGCGTTTGTGCACGCGATGGCGATTTCTTTACCAAACTCCGGAAGCCGTTCGCTTTGGACCAAACCATTGCATGTAAATAGAGGGGGGGGATTGTCACCGTACTCGCAAGCCGTTCGCTTTGGACCAAACCATTTCATGTAAATAGAGGGGGGGGATATAATTTTAGATATAGATATAGTACGGGCAATGCCCTAGTGACTATAAATTGCATATTCTTGCCTCCTCAACATCGCTTGTTACAAAGGACTTACTCTGACAGTTCCTTGTTACATCGCAATATAACGTACTCAAAACATGCAGACCATACGACACTTACCACAGTCTAGCTATGGATCTCTCTCCTCCCCTTTTCCATGTAATAATATTGTTACGGATCGCGGTTAGATGTTATTTCAACCGAGCGGTGGTGTATTACCGCGACCTAACAGTTATTCCCCGACTAGACCCCGATTCCACCCAAACGTTGACCAAATCGCGCTATGCTAAATCAATGATGGAAAGGACACAACGACTGGGATAGATGAAACGACACAAGGGGTACAGTTCTCAAGACCTCCGGAGGAGGATATAATTACAGTGGGGGAGAAAAGGGGTAGATTACAAGGTAGTGAGGTAAAGGCACAGAAGAGATAGGCACTTAGTTACAGTCTTATCTTTGCCCAGACAGACCACAGACAAACGGAACAAGGCTGACTTACACAGGGATTGATGGCAGGGAAGGACAGGTAGTTTGATAGCACAAGGTGCACCTTGGCTCGGGGACAGGATCAAGCATGGTCCAAGAGATGCAGGGAGGCCTCACAGCGCTCGGAGGTGGCGTCTTTCTTTCTCCAAGCTCAGCGCGCATCTGACGTCACCACTCCCTCGGCTGCGCATGCTCAACGGGGAGTGACACGCCCTCGGCTGGTTGGCTCCGCCCCAGATGGGACCGGTCCGCCGCTTCCATTGGGTGCGGGGGTTACCGGGCTCCCCCCTTGACGAGGAGCTGACAGGGAGCCCCTATTTGGTAACCCCGTCGAGCACATGTTTGATGGCGGCTCGTGGGGAAGGCCTCGTGCCCTCCCAACACCCCCTACCAACCAAGCCGGAGTGAGGACGCGCACTCCCTGTGCACGCCGCCGCCGTTGCTGTTGTTGTTGTTTCTGAACCGTGAGGAAGAGCTGCGGGGAGGTATTGGGAGGTCCTAAACTTCCTAACGGTGCCATACAATCACATTCTGGTGCAACGAAGGGTCAGAATTAATGGAAACGAATCCTTAACTGACATAGACTAAGAATAACTAGCAAGATGTCCTATAGTTGTCTACGTGAGATGCGGTGGACCTGGATGCGACATTTAATGGGGGGAAATAGGGGGAGGTCGGGTCTACAGAGTGTTGTTTACAGAAAATGGGACTAGGGAATGGGGGATTGGGGATAGTTGGGAAGTATTGAGGAAATAGGGGAATATTTACAAGCGGATATGGATGGATGCAAATCCCATATCCGCAACATTGCACCCTTCTCTACCTCGGGGCGTCCCGACCCGATAAATTTTTACCTACGTTAGTGTGGCACTCAGATGTAGTTCCCTCTACTATTAACTCAACCCTGAGTGCGACAGTTTTACAGATGTTCACAAATTAGTAAATATGTCCCCCTGCGACGTTGCACCCTTCTCCTAACAGAAACACACCCACAGGATAACCGAATCGTGGAAAGCATCCTCAAACTAAACATACAGCCGGTAGGGAGCATCATTTATACAAGACTGATATTTACACTACGATCCAGGACCTGTTCTTTGAGGAACACATGCAGATGTTATGCATAGAGAGAGAGCACGCATGCCAGCATCGATACACCAACCCACGAGTGCCTGTGTCCCTACGGCCTTTAATAATGTGCAGAGCACCCCGTCCAAGCACCAAAAGCACCACCCCATTATGCACAGTCAGCACCATCCGGTTCACCAATAAAGTGTTCAATAAAAAAAAGGCACAATCAAGTGTCCATGGTCACCGGTGGTGTCGCAGCCGGCCGATGTTCTGCCGCTGGTCTTGCCTTCTTGGAGTGCACTTGGCCTTCTGGCTTCTTTAGAAATAAAGAAAGGCGCCAACCGTGTCCATTTCTAAATTGTGGCCGTCAGGGGGGCCAACTAAAAGTGGTTCACCTGTATGTCATAGGTGCCACGTTGACCCAGAGGTCCATCCACGGGTGGTGCTTGACCGCCAAAGAACTGCGGTCCATTGTGGGCGGCCACCAAAATTGCGGTCCATATGGTGTATCGATCCAGGCAGCAAGCAGCGGAAGTACAGGCCCACAACTGCGGAGCCAGCACCTCTCTCTCCTCTCTCTCTGCCCCAAAGCCAGATCCTCGGAGGTGGGAGACAAAAGAAGACAAGTGAGTAAGGTGGTAAGGGTGCAAAAGTGCACGCAATACTAGGTAATGCACACTGGGGGCACATTGGAACCAGGTGAGACAGGTACGTTCCTACCGTATGCCCCCCCCCCCCCCACCAGGTAACCTACATTGCCCCTCCCTTACCCCTTACTGTATCCACAAAACACAACACTACCCATAAACATCTACTTTACACATCAACAAACGTCCCTACTGTCTTCCCCGTTCCTCCCATAAACCAAATTCGTCTTCTCTCCCTCCTAACCAATCAAATTTGCCATTTCCAACTCTCATCAAAATTTGCCATCACCAATTCATCATCAGTCCCTCCTAAGGAGGGAGAGATGGAATCACCCCAATGTCTCATCCACGTCGTGATGCGTCTCACAAATCCACACAGCAATTCTCCCTTCCTGCAACACAGAACAAAGAAAACACAGGTGTGGAGTCATCATCACCTCAGGTAAGTGGCTGCGTATGGTGCGACAGGTTCATCAATCCTAACTATTTCCTAAATGACTTTAACAACTTTACATTACCTGGGGTCTTTCCCTGCCAATGCATTGGCCAACTTACACTATGGGTTCTAAAAACCAATTCCCATTGACCAAACTGTGGTGCTTCTCAAGTTGGGGTCTCACTCCCCCGATTCATCACTCGGTGCCCCCGCACAATTTCGGTGGCTGGGTCATGTGACGCTCCCAGCTGGTCCGCCCACCTCCACCACTGTTGTTGCCTACCGAGCTCACCTGCTCCTCACCCTAACCTAACTAACTGGGGAAGGCCCTCTCGCACTCTCACCCCCTCAGTGCCCTCTCTGGCACGGGCTGCCCGATCCACACGCGGGATCCTCAGGCACCCACTGACACTAACGGCTCCCAGAGCCCACCTGCGGCCTCACCTGGCCGACATCTAACAGTGGCGGAGTGCCCAACCATTCACACTCATACTAACAGGCCACACGACCAGCCAATTTCACCACACCAATGCACCCATCCACAATACCATTCTGCAACCGCACCACAAATGCCAATATCCAACCACAATTTATCTATACCTTCTAACTATTCTTTAAACTACCCTCCCCGGGTACTCGTGAAAAGGGGTCCACTCTTCCCCCATCCACACCTTCGCACCATGCACACCACTCCGTACCACTTACTCCAACTCTCTCCACACCACTCATTCTCTGCTCCATATATTCCACACACCTGCACTTGCACACCTGTGCTCTCATACTTGGTGCTGCCTGCACCCTTCTCTCCCCCAAGCGCATTCGCGCTGATCCAAACACTCACTACTCATACACTGCTCCACACACCTGTCCAGTTCTCACACAGCATCATCTCATCTAACTACTCCCCTCTGAAACTTGCGCTCCCCAGTCGTCCCTTTAAACTATTGCGCTCCCTCGTCATTATCAAACACACTAAACTACCTGCGTCCCCACTACAGGTATCCTTGTCACTAACTAATCTTAACGTTGCCTAATGTCATCTTCTAGGGCCCTACACACAATATCCTAACCAACCCGGGCTAGTTTTCACTGCCATACACCCCATAATCTATAGCGCATTTGCCCCCTAATCATGGGAAGGGTGGCAGGGATGCCACCCTTACCCACCGTCATACGGCGCGAGTGGGACCTTGTGGGTCCACCTCGTATGTGAGTCGTTGCCCGCCTGCCGGACCCCGTGTGTCGCCCCTTGCGGGGTCAGCGCGGGGCCGAACCGGCCGGGCCCCCACAGTACATTACCCCCAAGGGGCTCTCGTGCCTCCCCTGTCCCTCTAAAAACTACCCCTGTTGGTGTCGATGCATGGGTCACACTTCCGCAACCCGCTACCCATTCCATACCACCACAACCTTGCTCACTCACACCTCGCACCTCTCCCATCACCGGACCCTCTCACTCGCACCCTCGTTCCATACCCTCCGGACCAGCCATACACCTCACTCTTGGCCTCTCACGAACATCCGGGTCCATCTCGACCCCCAAGCTTATTAAATCACCTGGCGCATCATACGCACGACCATATTGGTCACCACTTACACCGGGTCCTCTTTCTCTTCGCTTCTCCTCCATCACCTGCGAATCCCTCATCCGGTTAATGAGCACATCATCACGATCCGAACACAGACTTTGGACCAATTCTTTTACTTCCTCCTTTATCTCTTTCTTATCCTCTCTCCGTCGCTTCTTAATTTCGCTCACCCCTTCTTCCACTTCTTCTAATTTCTGCTTCACCTCCTTCATCTCCTCGTGCGCCCCCTTAAGTTCTTCCTCTAACTCCACCTTATTTTTTTCTATGTGCTCCCGCACCTCCCGCTCTTTAACCTCCATCACCTCTACCACCTTGTTCATTTTCCTCATCAGGTCCTCATGTACCGTCTGACACTCTTTTTTAATTACCCCTACGGCCTACGTCCTTTTTCATCTCCTTCTGTGTCGATTTTAAACCCTCTATTACCGCTGTGTTCTTCTTTACCTGGTCCCCCAACTCCTTTTGTCCCACTGTCAGTTGTTCTACTCCCAGCGTCAACTCCTCTATACCACCTTGCAATTTTACAGTCCCCTTTCTCACCTCCTTCTCCATGCGCTCCTTACAGTGCCTCACCTCCTCGCGCACTCCTCCGACCTCCTCACTCACACCTCTTCTGATCTCCTCTCCCATCACTTGCATCTCCTGCCCAGATGCCACCCTCATCTGCTCCATTTCCTCCCTGTGAGCATCCAATTTAGTTTCTACCCCCATTCTGACCCCCTCTATCTGCTGCCCCATTTTTTTAACTTCCCTTTCCGCTTGGTCCCTCATGTCCCTCAATTTGGTCCTGGATCGACCCTGCCTCACTCTCCTCTACCGGAACCCAGCCGTCTTGATCTGCCATAGCGCGACTTTCAAAATTCGGGTTTTTTGTAAAACAAAATCAAATTTCGGTGTCTTTATAATTTTGGCCAAATTTTTTCCTAGATGTTTTTTTTAAAAATTTGGTTCGGGCCTCGAATCTCACTCCTCGACACCAATTGTTACGGTAATAACACAATTGGTGTCCAAAATTTGGGCTAAATAAATTTAATCCCAGGTTCGAATCCCAACTCCTGACAACAATTGTTACGGATCGCGGTTAGATGTTATTTCGACCGAGCGGTGGTGTATTACCGCGACCTAACAGTTATTCCCCGACTAGACCCCGATTCCACCCAAACGTTGACCAAATCGCGCTATGCTAAATCAATGATGGAAAGGACACAACGACTGGGATAGATGAAACGACGCAAGGGGTACAGTTCTCAAGACCTCCGGAGGAGGATATAATTACAGTGGGGGAGAAAAGGGGTAGATTACAAGGTAGTGAGGTAAAGGCACAGAAGAGATAGGCACTTAGTTACAGTCTTATCTTTTCCCAGACAGACCACAGACAAACGGAACAAGGCTGACTTACACAGGGATTGATGGCAGGGAAGGACAGGTAGTTCGATAGCACAAGGTGCACCTTGGCTCGGGGACAGGATCAAGCACGGTCCAAGAGATGCAGGGAGGCCTCACAGCGCTCGGAAGTGGCGTCTTTCTTTCTCCAAGCTCAGCGCGCATCTGACGTCACCACTCCCTCGGCTGCGCATGCTCAACGGGGAGTGACACGCCCTCGGCTGGTTGGCTCCGCCCCAGATGGGACCGGTCCGCCGCTTCCATTGGGTGCGGGGGTTACCGGGCTCCGCCCTTGACGAGGAGCTGACAGGGAGCCCCTATTTGGTAACCCCGTCGAGCACATGTTTGATGGCGGCTCGTGGGGAAGGCCTCGTGCCCTCCCAACACCCCCTACCAACCAAGCCGGAGTGAGGACGCGCACTCCCTGTGCACGCCGCCGCCGTTGCTGTTGTTGTTGTTGTTTCTGAACCGTGAGGAAGAGCTGCGGGAGGTATTGGGAGGTCCTAAACTTCCTAACGGTGCCATACAATCACATTCTGGTGCAACGAAGGGTCAGAATTAATGGAAACGAATCCTTAACTGACATAGACTAAGAATAACTAGCAAGATGTCCTATAGTTGTCTACGTGAGATGCGGTGGACCTGGATGCGACATTTAATGGGGGGAAATAGGGGGAGGTCGGGTCTACAGAGTGTTGTTTACAGAAAATGGGACTAGGGAATGGGGGATTGGGGATAGTTGGGAAGTATTGAGGAAATAGGGGAATATTTACAAGCGGATATGGATCGATGCAAATCCCATATCCGCAACAATATAATAGACGGCCCATTGCAGCTAATACCTGAAAACATACTCTTTTAATTAGTCGATTCAGCAACCACTTCTCCCATTCCCTTCTATCCTTTCACGCACTTCCCTCAATTCCTTCATCCACTCCAACTTATTTCCCTTGCCTCACTACCTTTTCTACCCTTTCATCCCTGAGCCAAAGCAGCAGTTTTAAGGTAATTCAGGTCAGCGGTGCAGGAGTGCATAAATGTCAAACAAACATGCACCTTGAATGATCATGATAATTTCTCATGTCTAAGAATCTCATGGAGTGAATCGACATATTTTAATTTTTTTTAGGTATTTGCCGATTTCCTTGCCCTTCATCATAGGCAGTTAAGGCAGTTAAGACCGAAAAATAGGGCGTTCATTTTTTCAGGAAAGCACCAAATTTGGCACAGATGTAGTATGGACCTATACAATTGTTTTCCTGAGGGGCGCCCAAAAATTCAGAACCCCTGGTGGCCGCCATATTGAATTTCAACATGACCGCCCTCCGTGACCTATTTCCCTCAATAACTTCTATACTATGAGCAATAACACCACAGTTCCAGTGTCTTACCCCATGTTTTCATGGTCTCTGAATCCAATGGGATCAATTTCATAAAGATTGGTATCCATCATCTTTAATTTCAAGATGGCCACCATGGTGTTTCCATTTTCCTTGAATCTCTCATAGTATTTTAGGTAAAATTTCAATTCCAAGTGATACACATTTTTTATTGGTCTCTGATAACAATGGAATGGTATTAATTAATCAAAGTTACACACAGTTGCAGTTTTAACTTAAAATATTGTAGGCACTTGAAAGGTGGAGGCTCTCGCACAGACGTGTCGTACTACAAGCACTGTCCATCGCAGTCACACAGTGATGTGCAGAGCAGATTTGCCCTGGAGCATTTACAGTTGCCTTTACAGGCCGACTTACAATGGCAGCTTGTAAGCTCTGAACATGCCTCCTGTATCAGTGGTATTGTGGTCCAAATTGGTGTCCAAGAAGTCCCTGTTTTCATCCAGCCCCAATCAGCTGGTGATGGAAGTTCTGGGTAGGGCACAAGTGCCCGACTCCATACGTGTCCAGCCTGAAAACATGCACGTTTTAGGTGTTGTTCGAAGGCGTCTGCTGTTGGGGGAATGTGATCAATTGTTCTTGCCTTCTTCGTGAACAAGTGTCGGCGCATGTCATTCACTGTCTTTATCTCGGTAGTCCGGTCATAGAGGATGGCAACATATTGTCAAGCAACCGCGATTAACACCACAGTTGCGGATGGCCAATTGCGAGGCTTTTAACTCCCGATGCGAAAACTCAATAGCGGATTCCAAATCAGGCACAAACGCGCGGAATGGCGGACACAGCAAAGCTCCGCAGCCTTACCTATTAAAATCCAACAGGAAACTGCGTTCAGATATATTCAGAAAATAATATAAGGATTTATTAACGGTTCCGAGAACAAAGAAATATGATGCTCTAAACCCCCTATATGGAGTACTCCCGCTCAACAGAGTTATTAAACAAACCACAGGGCAGACGACGAAATGAACAAAGAGGATGTGTGTGTGTGGTGCGTTCTTAGCTTTGCGCACTCGGGAGCGTGGTGTGGAGATCGTGCAGGCCTCGGAAGGCTAGGCCCTGACACGTGGGCGGGAGTGGTCTCCCCGACGCGACTCGCTCGCCGACCCCAGTCCTCTCGCCCCGCAACTCTCAAACGCTCGCCCCGTCCGAAGGACCACGGTTTCTGGGGCTGTCGTCTCTGCCCGGCGCCTTGGAGATCGTGAGTGGTTGGCGATGGTATGCAAGAGGCCACGAATACGGCCACCAACGGGGCGAACCTCGGCACGACAGCCGCCCACGCAAGCACGCGATCCAATCGCAGGGAAGATGGAGGGAACGAAGGCAGGAAAGAACGAGAGGGGAAAAATGTCCAGTGCACTCTATCACGACTGAATCCTCTCAGCTCCCCAAAATGGCGTCTGCTCTGCCTCATGTCCAACTCCGAACTCCTCTTCTTCTCCTTCATGTCGTCACTTCCCTCACGCACCGTCCCGCCCTCTCGTGACGTCCATTCGTCCGCCCTTCCCCATGACGTCAAAAGATCCACCCCCTTCTCATCGTGTCTCAGCAGGGTCCGTTTTGGTTGGTGTTGTTCCATTGATGTAAAAGGGAAGGGAATTAATTAATGTAGGTGCGCTAGGGGCATGAATTCCTACTGTCTAGGTGCGGTGCCAAAAGGGACATTGGATTGACCACAGGGGTGGGAAAACGCACAAAGTTACCCTTATCGCCCTAACTACTTAACACTTCCTGTCCCCGTACAGGAAATATATACGCAATTATCCTGGCATACGCCTACACATACTAACTTAAAGGTACATAGTGGGTTCTAGCTATCGCGACATCCCGGAGCATTTTACCTACTCAGATCTACTCTGCTCTACATTTTGCTCTACCAAATTCATAACAATATCTTTCTATGCTCTGTAGTTGCATAGTAATAGCGTCCACAGATGGCCTATAAGCGAGAGCATGAAAGGTCTGCGTGATGCTGGGGTATGCCTCCCAAGCCTTCCAGGCTGTCTTTTTCCCAATTTGGGCAAAAAATGACACTGTGTCGCAGCCAGTGAAGGCATGAAATAATGGCAAAGACTCGGACTTCCTGCGGCCAAGGCCGGTGGCAATTTTATGGATGGCAAGGTAGCGGTAGCTTTTACCAGTGCCAATGGCAATCCAGAGTTTCTCCACACCGTGTGACTGGTGGGTAAAGTCGTGTGCTATTGCCAAGACCACAATATCAGAATCTACAGTTCGAATCAATACCCGTTTTCTCCCCTTTTTCACGGCATCCAGGACATTTTTTTTGGATTTTTTGAATTTTCTGAATTTTTGGGCGCCCCTCAGGAAAACAATTGTATAGGTCCATGCTACATCTGTGCCAAATTTGGTGCTTTCCTGAAAAAATGAACGATGCTTCCTCTTAACTGCCTAACTATGAATAATTTAAGTGTATCGCTGGTATAACACCAGACATTTCAAAAATTTGCATTCTCCAGCACATGTGATAAGAGTGTGTCACATGTCGTCACCATGCCCATCCCGATCCCGGTCAAATTGATAAACTGTAGAGTCAAATAAAAAGGTGTCTCATGATAAATGGGTGAAGAACCTACATTTCCACATATTGTATTCCCTATAATAAATAGTTGCACTGTAATCCTAGTGCTTGATTGCATGCCATGCTACTTCACCTAATAGCCCAATACAGTGGATAAAAGCAAATACTCACAACTACTGACCACTCACCACCATGGCTGGGCTAACAGCATTTAGCTCTTCTACACCCAGTTGTCCCGTGAACGCAACAATGATCATTCCCAAAGAACACTGCAGCAGGTTGAACAAAACCTATGGCAGAAAAAAATCAAAACATCATTCTCAGAAAACGAGTCAATGGTTATAAATCGGCAACGTTGCATTATCAAACTAGAACAACACTCTTCGGCATCATGACGTCAACCGATGTGCCTCCGCCCACATTATTACATCATTTTACATCCATATACTGTACCAAGTTTGATTTCAATCCATTCAGCTGTTCTTAAGTATCACATGTTTATCTGACAATCTCTGACCTCACCAAAATCACGAAATGAACTCACTCGTCACCTTTGATGCCAAAATATAATCAGTTCATCTTTGCATCATAATACCGTATATATTTATACCAAGTTTGGTCAAAATCCCATCACTGGTTCACGAGTTGGTGCAGCAACATAATTTTTCCTTCATATGACCTCTGATCTTTTACCGATTGTCCCCCAAAATATAATCAGTTCATCTTTTCATCATTATACATACCTGTACTAAGTTTGACTTAGATCCCTTATCATGGTAACAAAATAATTATAACTTAACATGGCCTCTGATCTTTGACTTATTGACCCCAAATAGTACAGTGGATAACAACAACAATTGTGCATTTTATGAGAAAAGCATGAAATTTCTAACATAGTTAGTGCATACCATAAGGTTTATTTTCAGATGTGGAGGGAAGTCAGATGTGACCTCTGAGAACCGTGAGAGGTCAAATCCAAAATGGCCGCCAGTCCACCGAGTCTAATGTTCAAACGCGCTTAATTTTGGAACCAAATAGTGTAGAAAAACATTATAGGTGTCATTTCCAACTAAATTGGGGATGCCCATAGGTGAATGATGCTTTCAATGAACTCCTAGGCATGCCAAGTGAGGTCAGTGAAGGCTCAATGTTACTGCTAGAGCGATTTGTGGTGCTGATGTACGATAGAACCAGTGAGAGCACGGAAGTGAATGATGCCAGGAAACAGCTCTTCACACAGAAGTGTAGAACTCTAGAGAACATTCCTCCAACCCAGGCAACACTCAAGCAGCACATCAAGCGCACTTGCTACCAGGCCAACTGTTGTAACCAGGCATTGGTCATAGATCCAGAGATGCCAGACCCACCTGACTGGGGCTGGACAAAGGAGACAACTGGGTGGCAGCCTCTTTGGACCACTCTTCCTGAAGCATCAAAATCGTGCCATGAATTGATCGACTGTGGCTGCAGGAAAGGGTGCACTGGACGCTGCAAGTGTGCCAAAGCTGCATTCAAGTGCACTGCACTGTGCTTCTGTTCTGGAGACTGTTAGATTTAGATCATTACCAATTTTCATCATTGCACTTGATTTAATGTAAGCTTTGGTGGACATACTTGGTTAACTAGAGTTATTTTTTCAAAGGTTATTGCATCATTCCTTGCAGTGTAAACACTTTTTTTTCATCATTTCTGGTCTTTGGGTGTTCTGTGCCTATCCCTGTACCTGAAAAAATAAAGCTTTAAAAGTTCAAATGAACTTTTTCCAATAGCAGTTCCAACTGCAGTATCATAAAAATAGATATTTAACGTAATTTGACCTTGACCGTGACCTAAATGCATGTCCTTGAGTTCTGGCGATCTCAAAAGTATCACCAAATGAATGGGCATCCCCCATTTAGTTGGAAATGACACCTATAAGCGCGTTTGAACATTACCCCTGGGGAACTGGCGGCCATCTTGTATTTGACCTCTCACGGTCCTCAGAGGTCAAATCTGACTTCCCTCCACATCTGAAAATAAACCTTATGGTATATACTAACTATGCTAGAAATTTCATGCTTTTCTCAAAAAATGCACAATTTGTTAAAATATGAGAGCTTATCTGCTGTACTAAAAATCGAATCAGTTTATCTTTGCATCATAATATATTATTATACCAAATTTGGTGAAAATCCCATTACTGGTTCACAAGTTAGCTCTGTAACAGAATTTTTACCTGACGGGACATCTGACATTTGACCTTTGACCTCTTGATGCGAAAATCTAATCAGTTCATCTTTACCTCATTATATACACAAAGAATTAAGTTAAGCACCCCCCCCGTTTTTTTACAACCTCGCACATTACAAGTTTGTTGTCGTCAAAACAGTGTAATATACCCATGATATTGCTATATTTTCTGGAGAAGTGATATTATGGTCACATAAAAACATAACAATCATGCCGTTTTCAATATTTTATTCTGAATAATTTAAGGTTAAATTTTTTGGGAATTTTAGGCATATTTTCACCTCAATTTAAGTGTGGAGCTATAGGTCCATCACGGACCCAGTGTGGATGACGTTTATGTTTTCTAACGTACAGTCATTGTTCTGAGAAGACCTCTAGCGATCTTTGCGTCAATAACGTGTGTAGGACCCACGTGATCGGATCACTGACTCAACCAATCACTTTTTTTCACTTTGATCACTCAATTTCATCAATGGATAATTGCTAATGTCATACCAATCATTATTTGATCTCACATACCTTAGAATATATGCCAATGTATACATATACACAAAGAATATATATTAGGGGGTGCTTACCTTAATTCGTTGTGTAGGGGTGCTTAACTTAATTCTTTGTGTATACATACCTGCAACAAATTTGACTAAGACCGCTTCAGCCATTCTCAACTTATTGCGGACAGACAGACAGATGGACAGACATACGGACAGACAACCCGAAAACATAATGCCTCCGGCGACTTAGTCCGCGGAGGCATAAAAACCACCATTGGAACACTACGTTTATCATACTCATGAGTAAAATTATTGTACTGTGCCCCTCGCTCTCAATTCCAGCTCCAGATGCTGCACGCCATCATCGCCGGGCACGGTGATGACGCGCACCGAAAGGGAGTACTCAGTTGTCACTCAAATTGTTTGCTTGTTTTCTTTCTTGCTATCTTGTTTGTTTGTCCGGTAGATATCTCAGCTATCCTCTGAGATAGGAAGCCGAAATGTTGGCACAATCGTGAACAAGTGCTTTGGCAAAAACGGTATTTTAATTTTTTTGATTAATTAATTAATTAATCAATTACCTAATTCTTATTGATATATTAAAATGTAAAACGTGATTCTGAAAGTTACGTCTCATGCTCTCATGAGTCCGTTGCATTGTAATTTATGTACAACCAAATGGAGCATGAAAACGTGTTTTGTGGATTTCATTTCGCACCTCATCCATGTCTGCGCTCAAAGTGGTCGCCCCATCCGCCTCCCCCCCCCCCCCCCACCCACCCCCCCAATCACTACGCCTATACTGGAACCCATTCTCAAGACAACAAGCACAATTAACTCATACCTCCTTCCCAAAACCTCCACAAACCCCCTTTCCACACCCTCATTCTTCTCCTCATAGGACCTACGCTCCCTGCGAAGTTTTCTCACAATCACAAAAGCTGTTCGAGATACCCTCCCCCTATTCCAAATCCCATCGAAATTGAATATTTTTCAAAAGCCAATAATTTGATTTTTTTTTCACTATAAATCCCTCATGAAGACCCCTTATGCAGGCCATGTGTGGTAAGCACTGTGGAACCACAGGGCTATGAATATCCGCATTCCGAAAAAGAGATCCCCTGACTCTCCCCTTAAAATGACTGCCCCCATATTTGACTCCCCATTAGGCCCACATTATGTTTGCCAAGTTTGGTAGTCCTACAATGTTGCATTGGGGTTAATATACACAATATATAAGGAAACAGACTGACAGACAAACATAAAAAATGGAGTGCGAGAACACAAGGGCAACTTTTTGTTTGTATCAGCTTTGCCTGATGTAATTGAAATGCAACATAAGTTGAACAAAAACGCTGTCATATTCATGCCAAGGTTGGGAAATGCCGTTGTAAGGCTTTTTATGTCTTGAAAAAACGGACTCATTTTGTACATAACTAAATCTGAACCATTTTTTTTTAACTGATTCTAGATGGAGCAAGTGATCAAATGCCATCAGAATTATTCACCTCAACTCACCTGTCTGTGTTAGCTTGCCCCCTCCCAAATGCGAAAATCCCATCCCAACCCGCACCCAACACCTCCATCCCATCCCTCCTTTCCCAACTTGCTCTGCCGCCCCCCATTCCAACTCTCTGTCTTCCACCCCTAACTTTCTACTTAAAGTCCTCAACCCTCTCCCCCTACCCCCCAACTCTAAGTCAGCATGATATTGACAAACTGTTCAGACTGTGAAGGTATCTCCAAGAGCTCTTAAATAGGGTTTCATTCAGCATTGTACATGCTGTGTTTACAACGTTCACCCCGTTCTGAAGCAATCAGTCAACTTGCATTGAAACATTCATTTCTTCTTCAAGTTCTGAACTCCCCGCCTTCCCTCCACAATCAATCCCCAAAGTCCTCAAACCCTCTTCCCAATCCCCAAGCCCTCAACCCTCATCCTCCCAACTTGAAGGCTTCAATCCCCCTCCTGACCTTCACATTCCAAGCCTTCATACCCTTACCCCTTACCCAACCCAAATCCTCAACACCCCTTTCCCAACCCTGTAGTCTAGTAGGAAGACTAGGTCCCCCTGCACCCCCCGGAGATATACTTCTAATCAGTGTTTCTAGATTGGAAAAAATGTGTAGAAAATGACTAGCTATGGCCCCAAGCTGAAAAAATGTCCCACATACCATTTTTATGCAAATTACTGCTGCCATTATCAAAAAAACGATTTTTGACATATCTCAGCCAATATTGCAGATAATTGAAAAATGAAGGTGTCTAGACCCATGTTTTGAAGGGCATAGATCATGATAGAACTATTCATAACATGATTACATGTGTCTATGGTATACTAGTATGCTAATTAGTGCTTTATTTACAAAATAATCACAGTTTTACGAAATAATAGACTCATATTAAGGTCCGTCTACACAGACGTTAACACAAAGTTTTATTTTTCTAAATATTACAACTGTCAAAATAGTCCTAGCACTCAATGTGACCACTCTTCTCTTGCTTGTTTTAGATAAACATCATTAGCATTAGTGATTCTACACTGAGTCAGTCATCATCATTTTCATCGAAATCGTCAGAGTCAAACTCTTCTTCTCCTTCCTCTTCCTCCTCCTCTTCGTGCTCTCCTGTGTTCAGAAGATCCACCAGTGAGGTTGGTAGGATGGGACCACTGGACCACATTGGTTTCAACAGTCCTTCATCAGTCCTTATCCATCCTTGCTCCTCATAAGGTTTTGGCTTTTCGATGATAGGTTGATCGGCTCTTTTGTACAATGCTACGCGGTGGTTCACACGCTGGATGTGCGGCTTCAGGGCAGACTGGCATGGAGGAAGGCGAGCCAGATCAACCTTGGACTTGGATGTGAGGGTCTTGTCCTCTCCCACCATTTTTCGTAGCAGCTTGGCACGGACAATGTCCACTGATGACTCGCGACTCGCGACCCAGATCAAATGTATTCAGGACCCATCTCTGACCCACCTCAGCAGTTGCTGCCTCGGAACGCTTCAGTAGCTCACGAACAACTGCGTTGTCTGTGATCGGTTGGTGGATAGGCGTGCAGTAGTCGACTGTTGATTTGCTGGGTGGGGGAGAACCAGTTGCAGAGGTGAAACCCCCTAGCCCAGGCACAGGCTGCAGGCCACAGCTTCCGATGTATCTGATGAAGAGCCAGATGTAGTACTCTTGCATCGTAGTGGCATAGACTGTGTCATTCTCTGCTGGCGGTGTGAATGATGAGCCTTCAGGGAACTTCGGGCCAACGCGAGTAAAGTGCAAGGGTGGGAGAGTTTTTGGTGTGTCGACCTTCAGGCTACGCTGTTGTGACCTATTGATGGTAGGTAGCATTCGGTCCTTGCTGCTCTCGAACCCGGGCTTGACCTCCTGCACCATGATTCCTCCAGCACTGTTTACAATGTTGCTGCCGTGCACACTGGTAGTGGTTTTATTCAAGTTGTCCCACTCACAGTGGAATACAAGGTTGCCCTCTCCTGTCACAATTTGTGGTGTACGATAAGTTGAGACTTCATCCAGGACCTTGGCGAGAGCAGTTTCCAACTCCAAGGCGAAATCGTAGCTCTCAGAGTGTCCAAGCCTGTGTAGTATTGTGGTGAGCTGTTTGCTTCGGAACAGGTGCCTTACAGTCACACAGAGGAGAATGTGCTTTGGTAACTTCCATTTTCCATCTGACACTGCACGGCACAGATCTTGTCCAATGGAGAAGACCAGACGCTTCACCTTTTCTGTCTCGATGCCCTCCTTGCCAGTCATTAGCACGCTGAGAAAGCGGACAAGGTCTGGAGGTAGGATGTCTTCAGGATTGAGCTCCATGTCTTCAGCTGTTGGTGGCCATGGTTGGTCTTTACACTCTCTGAAAGCCTGTAGAATACCCTGGCGAAGTTGGAGGGCAACATTTTGGTTCTTGTTTGTGCTTCCGAGTGTGAATGCTCGTGCGAGAGCATTGGAAACTGTTATGTTTGACCTGTGCACAAGCCAGAAAGAAATGACATCACATTTGTCATGATCAACCTTCGTGAAGTGGATATGCTCCTTGATTGGGTCATTCTGTAGGCGTTTCAGTAGTTTCTCTGACCGATAATTTGAGTTCTCATATCCATTCAGTTTCAGTTCCTCGACATAGAGCAAGCGCAAGGAAGAAAGCTGTAGAACTTTATTCTGCTGGATGACCTGGGTTTGAATGTGTTCCAGTACTGAGTTGAATGCCTTTTCATGGGCGGCTGACATGCAAGCCTGCTCCTTTGGTGCTTCGGCTCTGTGAATCGCACGCTCATAGTTGTAGAATGCTGTGCGGAAAGCTTTAAAACATGACGGATGGTGTTTGGCCTCACATGCAAAGAGGTCTTTGTTTTTCACCTTTCGATGGAGTCGATAGAGACCCATTTTCTCAGCCCGTGTTTCGATTTGCTCCCATGCATTTTCTTTGTTTTTAAAGGATGGGAAGGTTGTAGGCCTCTCAGTATTGCGATGAGCATCTTTGGTCTCAACTTTCTCACAAAATATACACTCTGGCGGGAAGATGGGTTCAGCAGAACCTCCTGGTTTACGAGGAGAGTGATGCCATGATGAGGTTGATGGCCCTGGTTCTGTATCATCTCCCAGACGATGAAAGTGGCGGACAAAGTGCTTATAACACTTGCTGTGATATCCTACTCTTTCTAGGTCATCAGGAAGAGTTGCCGGGATCTGATCACATACTGATTGCATACGACATGGGGAGTCATGCGGTTGGTTGAGACGTCTATCCCGGATCTTTTGAAGCAGTTGCAGTTTTTCTGAAGCAGATCCTTTAATTTTACGGAGGGGCGTGAAATCCCCATGATCAGACATGGATGGTACATGAAGGATGCATGTAGGAGGAGAGCTTTGGGCTGCAGGTTCTACACTCCGTTTTCTTTTGGGCATGCTTGCTGTCGATGTCTACCATCACTGTTAAATGACAAATAAGAAATCACGAATGATGTTAAAAGTGCCTGTGAAAGGAGGCTCTGAGTTTTCAGTGAGGTAACAGAGGTTCTGAGTCATGTTCTACACTAGGGTACTTTTTAGCTGACTAAACCATGTTTAGTGGCATCAAAAGTGCTAATAGCTAAAACATCTAAATTCTTCCACACTAACGTTAGCTATCTAGGCCAATGAAACATTGTGCTAAGTTACTGTAGCTAGCTCAGCTGTCGTGCCTCTTTCTGGTTCAATTCATATACAGAAGTCAACAGATATGTCTCATGTTTGGCATTAACAAAAGTTTAAGTTACACCGACATTAGGAACATACTGTACATAGATGAGGCTAGCTTTAACGTTAGCTAACATGGTGCTAGCTGGCTCAGCTGTTATTCTGCCTGTTTATGATTTCATGCAGAAACTGAAGTCAAGAGTGTGAGTAACATTATAGTTAGCATCTTACCTGGCTAGATTGGAGGATGAATACCAAGAACAACACACAGATGGAATGGAAGACTGAACTTTCAACTGAGGTATTCAATAACATCAACGTTACCAATTGATACGAGCGCGCGACATTACCAATTGATACGAGCGCGCGAGCGCGCATGTTACATGGATGGAAATGTAAAATGGCAGCTATAGCAGCACTAATTTGGATCTCTAGTCTGTCATTTCTGCACTGTGATTGGATAACATAAAAAAATATGTTTGGGAGTTAACAGCAGGAGTTGGTAGATTTTACGTGGGCTGGGTGAGAAACCTTTAAATAAGCAAGTGAAAATCTCTCGCAATACAAAGTCAATGGTGGGAAGAAAAGTTGAGTGGTACCAATGTTACTGCCAATGTCCCGCCCCTATGCAAGACTCAGGAGCATCTTGTTGACATTTAACCTTGAAAATACCTGGGTTTAGACCCCTTATGTACCATGTTAAGTTATCTGCAGTATTAACGTATCCTTATCATTTGTAAAACTGATTATTTTGTAATTACAGCATTAATATGCATACTAGTATACCATAGACACATGTAATCATGTTATGAATAGTTCTATCATGATCTATGCCCTTCAAAACATGGGTCTAGACACCTTCATTTTTCAATTATCTGCAATATTGGCTGAGATATGTCAAAAATCGTTTTTTTGATAATGGCAGCAGTACTTTGCATAAAAATGGTATGTGGGACATTTTTTCAGCTTGGGGCCATAGCTAGTCATTTTCTACACATTATTTCCAATCTAGAAACACTGATTAGAAGTATATCTCCGGGGGGTGCAGGGGGACCTAGTCTTCCTACTAGACTACTGTGCCTTTTGTCCACTCCAGCTCTGTCCTCCACTCCCCATTTCTTCTTCAAATCCTCAACTCCCTCCCTCACCACCCCAGGTCCGTGGCTCTGCCTTTCTTATTCAAGTTCGCATACCTTCCCCAACTCCAATTCTGCATCCCCTCCCCCTCCCAACTCCAAGTACGCCTCCCTCCCACTCTCCCAACTCTAAAACTACATATATCTGTGAAGTCAACAAAGACTGCTTAGGTTTCTCGATGAAGTAAATGGACGAAAAGGAAATTATTAATTTGATGGTGTGGGGGTTACCCCATTGGGACATAATCCAAAGGCACGGGACCAGTGGGGCTATTGATTGTATGGGCGTGGCGTGCGCTCGAGGATTGGAGCCACGCCCTCTGAGGAGTGAGTTGCGTTATAAAAGATGCGGGAGTTCCGGTAGGTGTTAGTTCTGTTGGAATAAAGGAGCTTTGATCAAGCTACAAAGCGTCTCGCCCTCTCGTTATCCGCAACTCTTACATTGGTGACCCCGTCTTGCTCCCGAACGTTTTCGGGGCTTCAAACGAACATGGCGACAAGCGCAGCTTCGATTAAACTGCCGGAGTTTTGGGAACGACAATCGGCCGTTTGGTTCGTACAAGCTGAGGCCGAGTTCGCCATTCGGAGCATTTCTGCGGACGACACGAAGTATTATTATGTCGTGTCTGTGCTCAGCTGCTCCACTGCGACCAGAGTGGTGAGCCTTCTCCGGGATCCTTTGAAGGACCGCAAGTACGAGACGCTGAAGGCACTGCTGCTCGTAACCTTCAAGCGCACTGAGGCCCAGCGCGCCCGCGAACTACTTTCTCTACCCGGGCTGGGCGACTCCAAGCCGTCGGAGCTTATGGACCACATGTTGTCTCTACTGGGTAGCCACCGACCATGTTTCCTCTTCAAAGAACTGTTCCTGCAACAGCTGCCAGGTCAGGTACAGACAGCCCTGGCCAACTCGTCTGTTAAGGATTTCCGCGCCCTGGCCAGGGAAGCAGACAAGTATTTCTCCGCCAGTCAGCAATGTAGTGCAGCTGCATGGGACCCCGGCCCCGTCGAGCCTGCGCCGCTGGCGGACACCATCGCGGCCACGATTACGGCCAAGCGGCGGAAGGCCCCAGGCTTGTGCTTTTACCACGCAAGGTTTGGTTTCAAGGCCAAGGCATGCCGGCCACCCTGCAGTTTCAGCGAGTCGGGAAATGGGATGGCCGGCGCTCGTTAACTGACATGAGCGTCTGCAATTCGGGCAGTTTGTTGTTCATTTCGGACGCCGACTCCGGACGTCGTTTCCTCTGCGACACAGGGGCCCAGGTGAGCGTTCTACATGCGTCGGCGTTGGACCGGGAGGCCGGGAGTCACGGCCCTGCCCTGGAAGCCACCAACGGCAGTGCTATTCAGACTTTTGGCAAACGGACCGTGGCACTGTGCTTGGGTGGGCAGCAGTTTAAAAGGGATTTTGTCATGGCGAGGGTGTCCACCCCCTTGCTGGGCACTGATTTCCTCTACGCCAACGGCCTATTGGTGGATGTTAAAAATCGGCGGCTCATTAATGCGGAGACATTCAGTTCACTTCCATGCTCGCTGAGCGGCTCCGCCTCGACGAGGCTTGCGTGCAAGCTCTCGACCTCTGATGAGTTCGCCCACCTCCTCACCGAGTCCCCGACCCTCACACGGCCCACCTTTTCAGCCGTTGTCGTCAGACACGGGGTGGAGCATCACATTCCGACCAACGTCCCGCCTCTCTATGCCCGGGCTCGACGCCTCGACCCGGGGAAACTCGCTATCGCAAAGGCGGAGTTCGACACGTTGGAGCGTCTTGGCATCGTGCGACGGTCCGACAGCACGTGGGCCTCACATCTCCACATTGCGCCGAAGCCGGTTGGCGGTTTGCGCCCGTGCGGGGATTATCACCGCCTTAACGACGCCACTACCCCTGACCGCTACCAAATCTCGCACATCCAGGATTTTTCTGCCCGCTTGGCTGGTAAAGTTTTTTTTTCTAAGGTGGACCTCGTTCGTGGTTACCACCAGGTCCTGTCCGGCCACAGGACGTTCCTAAGACCGCAGTGATTACACCGTTCGGGCTTTTCGAAAGCCTCCGTATGCCTTTTGGGCTCAAGAACACGGCCCAGGCTTTCCAGCGCCTGATGGACAGCACGTTGTGGGATTTGCCGTTTCTGTTCATCTACCTGGACGATATCGTCATCGCCAGCGCTTCCAGGATGGAGCACATGCTTCACCTCCGAGCGCTCTTTGAACGCCTCAGTCAGCACGGCCTGATCATTAACCCGGCCAAGTGCTTGTTCGGGGAGGCCTCAATTGACTTTCTCGGCCACCGCATCACGAGGGAGGAGGCCGTCCCACTGCCGTCTAAAGTGGAGGCTGTGAAAGGTTTTCCGCGCCCCCTCACCGTCAAGGCCCTGCAGGAGTTTTTGGGCATGGTGAACTTTTACCATTGTAAAAGTGGCCTTTTACCAACTGGCCCTCGCCAGCGCAACCATGCTGGCGCATCCGTCGCTCGATGCACCGATTGCTCTCACCACAGACGCTTCGGACTACGCGGTTGGCGCCGTGCACGAGCAGTGGGTCAACGGGGCGTGGCAGCCGCTTGCTTTTTTTTAGCCGGCAGCTCCGCCCGAATGAACGAAAGTACAGTACCTTCGATCCTGAGCTCCTAGGCCTCTACCTAGCTGTCCGACACTTCCGTTACCTGTTGGAAGCCCGCCCATTCACGGCGTTTGTGGACCACAAGCCCTGGTTTTTGCCATGGCCAAGGTCTCGGAGCCGTGGTCCGCCCGTCAACAACGCCAGCTCTCCTTCGTTTCCGAGTTCACGACAGACATCCAAAATGTTGCTGGGAAGGATAATACGGTCGCCGATTGGTTCTCCCGGTCCATAGTCGGCGCGGTCCACCTTGGCATCGACTACGTCCACATGGCGGCCGATCAGATCACGGACCCGGAGGTCCAGGCCTGCAGGGCGGTGGTCACGGGGCTTCGACTGTCTGACCTGGAGCGGACCTCCTTGCTGTACCCTGCCGAAACTTCCAGCCCTGTTGTCCCACCTGGACCTTCTCCTTCTTCCAGTGATTCCTGCCTGCTATTCCGCTTTCGTGTAAGGACATGGGCACCAAGCTACTGTGCGACGTTTCCTTGGGTCAGCCTCGCCCTGTCGTACTGCCTAAGTCACACATAGGCGGATATTTTGGCGACTGCCGGCGATCAAGATTTTTCGGCGACCACTGGCGATTTCGGGCGGTCAAATATGGTCAGGCGGCAGTATGGCGACTGCAGGCGGCCACATTGCGACGACGCCCCGAGTGGGATGGCGACTGTTGAAGATCGATGACGACTGCATTGCGGATGCACGGCGGCAGCGTGGCGACAGTCTGGCGGCTAGATTACGACCGATGGCGGATCGCGGCGACTGCATTGGGGCCGGGTGGCGGTTTACTCCGACGTCCGCAAGACTGCAATAAGACCGCCGACGATTGGAGACGATTCACACAACTTTTTAAATCTTTATTTCTCTATTTTACATTTCACTTTATTCATTTCAATGATGTATGCCATGAAGCATAAAGATGTTTGATGTACAATAACAAAGTTCATAAAGATGTATCATTGCAATGTAATCATCAAACTTTTCTGCAGGGAGAGAGAATGGAAATAAAGTCCAACAAATTATTTCCACTGGTCCCAAGTCCCATAAATAAAGTTTCCAAAGGACCAAAGTCCCAAAAATAAAGTTCCCAAAAGTCCCAAGTCCAAACAATAAAGCCATATCCTTGTCGGCACCACAGGACCTCACTCCACGGAGACCCTCACACCATCCTGTCTTGCCATGGAATCGTGGTATGTCGTAATGCAGTCGCCAGGCAGTCGTATCTTTGTCGCCAATGGCCGTAACTCGGCCGCCACTAGTCCTACTGCTGTCGTCGTCAGTCTCCCATAGCCGCAGGGGAGACGTGGTAGTTCTTCTGTAGTCGATATGCAGCCGCAACAGTGTCGGCCCGTAGTCGGGAAGATGCCGCAGGAAGGCCGTATGGCATTCGCATCTCTGCCGTGCTAGCTGGTGGGGCGATTGCGGAAGACTATGAGCGACTGGGTTGCGGCCGCTTTACGCTCTTATTACAGATACCGACGACAGCATGGCGGTTCCATCACGACAGCATGGCGGATTTTTTTCGAGTGCGACTGAGCGCGCCGTTTTTAAACATTTAAAAAAATATTTGGCCCCTTTGCGGCTCTTGCCGACTGCAGCCGACCTGGGGAGGATAACCACGACTACAGGCGACCGTCCATTACGGTTTCATTACGATTGTCGGCGGGTGGTGGCGATTTTTCCAGTCGCCAGTAGTTGCCGACAAATCCGCCTATGTGTGACTTAGGCATACCCACCAGCTGGAGACGGCTGGTGTTCGATGCCATCCACGGTCTTCCTCACCCGGGCAGGAAGGCGTCGCAAAAGTTGGTGGCGGCGAAGTTCGTTTGGCACGGGCTCAGGAAGGATGTGCGCGACTGGGCCAACACCTGCGTCGAGTGTCAACGCTCGAAGGTGCATCGCCCCGAGCGATGGTTTGACCAGGTTAA